>NC_080199.1:3005000-3222400 GCF_030028045.1 Hippopotamus amphibius kiboko
CGTGGACCAGGATCTAAAACCGTATCTGCTAATTTTTTCTTCCATCTCATTAGGGTTAAGGATGAGATGTTATTAGCTGATGGATGTTTACTTTGCATCCAGGACTCAGTTTGCAGATCTTACTAGGAGATGCTCACTGGCGACATCGGGGTAGTTTTAATCTATAGAAATGAGTACACAAGCAACAAAAGAACACCCCTGCTTGGCTTGCTTGAGTTCTTGTGGGTTTACAGCCGAATGTAGGGAGATCTCACTGAAACCAGCACAGAGTCCAAAGAACCAGAAAGGGAGAAGCAAGAAGTGTGTCTCTGCACTCCTGCCCCTCGCCTGGCTCACAGGCTCTCACCCCCAACCAGTCTACTCAGCACTCCCTTCCGGCCACACCCTCGCTCCTACCTGGCCTGACCAGAAACAGGGCCCTGGTACCCAGTGAATACTCCCAGTGGGGACTGATGTTCTTTCTACACAGTTGCCACAAAGACTGAACTGGGGAATCCTGGACCTTCGCTCCCGGGGAATTACAGGACTAGGTAGGTCCTGCGAGCCTCGGGTCGCCACATTTTCCTCAACCAGATTGAGAGAACATTGTTTTGTGTGCATTTCTGTTTAAAGACACCCCACTTACTATGTACTCTGGATTCATTAACACTGAACTCAGGGTCGTTGGCTCTGGAACCCAGGCCTCAGGGGAGCTCGGGTAACACACCGAGTTCTCCGAGAGGCACTTCCCAGCCTTCCTGAAATGCCGGCAATGATGCCTGGGGGAGAACCTAACCAAGGGTGGCCTTTGAACGCATGTGGGCACGTGAAGCTCAGGTGACTGGTGCTGCTCTGCACGTGTCCACAAACCACGGCCAGAGCCCTGCTGGTGTTGATCTTGGGGCCACAAATAAATTTCAGCGAGCGGGCAGATCTGCAAACACGGAGTCCGTGAGGAATGAGGATCTGCTGTCTATGCCTTTGTGTCTCCCTGAGGCCTCAGGATCTGTATTTTGACACCAGTGACACAGGGGCTCATGGCAGTGTCCGTCATCTCACTGGCATCGCTGAAAAGAGACACTCAGCCCCCCAGACACTAGCGAATGTTAGTGGCCAGAATGCAAGGACTGAAGTTTGGGATTGACTGTACACCCTCACTTCCCTGGACCTGATCCGCTGTCCTGGGAGCCCCCGGCAAGCAGGGGCTGGCCCAGGGGTGGGGGGCTCCCGTAGCTCACAAGTAGACAGGTGTAAACACTTTGCTCAACCCCAGAGCCCCATGTCTGTCAGACAGGGCAGTTTGGAGACTTGGGCATGTGGCCACGTGACTGTGCCACGTTTGTGTGTAACTGTAACCAATAAACAAGGTACCGAGATGCTTCCACCCTGAGACGCTATCAGGGTACTTTGATGGACAAGAGAAAGGTCAGGTGATGCCGTGCTGGTCCTGTCCTTTTTTCCAGGTGTGACTGATGCCCACCAGGGTCCCCCCCCAGAATCTGAGGTGGGGTGATGAATGAGTCACCTCTTAACCACTGACCAACCAAACCAACCTCTCCACCGAGCAAAGACGAGCCTTTCAGTGGAGGGGGATGTGCGAGAAATCTTCCTGTCTCTCTTGTACATCTTTTTCTTTCCTATCTAAATAAAGAGGTCTCTGAAATTTCCAAATCTTTTTCTTTCTGGCTGTGAAGGTAGGAATGGAAAGGATGGCCTTTCCAGGGATTCTCCGAGCCCTTGACTCTGATTTACACACGTAGCCATGGATACATGCGCACGCACACACACAACCGAAGTCAAACATGTGACAGCAAGCCGCTTGTGGAGAGGTGGACCGTCTGAGGCGAGAGGCCCTGAGGGGTCCACCTGGTCACTGAGGTCCTGGCCAGGTGGCAGCATTTACAGTGCGATTTCATACCCACTGGGAAGCCAGTATGAAGTCATAAATGAGAGAAATAACAGGACATATGATGGCAGGATTCTGTAAGCCTTGTTTGTTTGAGTCACATCCTGGTCTCACTGGGATCTCAGAAGGATGACAAAAGGAATTAAAGAGCTCACCTCTGAGAGCTGCTCGGAACCCTGGAGGGAGCCCGATGTCCATGCCACCCTTAGGGGTGGAGACGGCCCTCTAACTCACATGAGATGACTGTCCAAAAATTATGCTTCACGGTCGCCTGCCCAAATGTTGAACAGTGGACCGATGTGTCATAAGTGACAAGAGGACCTGTTTTGAGGGGGCTGAAGCCAGGAGAGTGTTCTGCTCCCAGGTCCCCTACCTCCTCCCTGGCAGCTGCCCTCTTTTCCCCTCCTGGGAGACCAGCCTGGCACCCGCATTTCTAGCTCTTCCTGCCTCTCCCTCACTCCTGCTCATCCTGGGAACAAGAACTTAGCCTCTAAGTTATAAACTTTCCTTCCAGAATGGCTACCCACCTAGAATGAGGAAAGAAAATTTGTTTTTCTCTTAAAAAGGAAAGCTCATACTGGGCTCCCACCATCCCCCCTGGGCACCTCTCCGGCTACCGGCCGTCTGTTCACAGCAGGTCAGCGTGAGCCGGGACGGTCAGCATGGCTGGGTATGGAAAGGTTCTGTGGCCTGAAAAACGCCATCTCCTTGTTCAGGAGCCAGTGAGCACGCTCCTGGTGGGTCAGCACCTGACGGGGCTGCCCATGAGGGCCAACCCTGGACATGCTCAGTCATGAGGCTGAAAAACAGACACGAGGGATGCTGACGGGCCTGAGAGAATACCCCGGCAAACTGTCCGCCCGCCTGAGACCAGGCTCTGCCCCTGGCATCTGGTGGCTGACCCTTCACTTCCTCTGTCTCCATCTTCCCTCTTCCTCCCCTGCATCCCTGGGAATCAGTGTCCAGTGAGGATGGGGTTCACAGGGATTTGACTGAGACCTGCATCCATCTTGGCGCTCTGCTTCTGTGCTGGACCAGTCAACTCTTTAGAACATCACCCTGGTCGCTGCACTGCATCGCCTGGAGGGAAGAGGCATTTGTTTCATACGACACCTCATACAGAGAATATTGTCTGCAGCCGAATAAAGATAAAGCTGAATGTAAGGAGAGACTATTAGGGACATCCAAAGAGATGAGTGACACCAAGCAGGGCCCTGTGGGGCTCCTGGGCACAAAAGCCTTTCTGTGCTCCCATTTCTTGATTACAAGAAATAGGCTTCATTCAGTCTCCTTGACCTTCCCCGAGAGTTCCAACGAGGCAGGTTCAAATATTTGCTAATCAGGGAAGGGAGGGGGTGCAGAGACCAGGGAGGAACAGTCAAAAGAAACAATAGTGCAGCCTTGAGGGCAGGGTCCTGGTTCCCCCATCAAGGGATACATATTACAATATGTTTGAGCTGTTTTGCAGATACTTGAAGCCCCCACCACGTGGGAGAATTTAACCATATGTTGCCCACAAGCACGTAGGCCTCAGACCGGTTGGACCAGAAGGTGGACGGTGCTGACTTCCGCTAACCTCACCACCAGCCCATCAGAAGAATGTCCTCGAGCTAATCGCTCCCTCTTTGAACCATTCCTATAAAATGTCTCACTAGCCCCTCCAGGTTGGGACACACAGATCAGACAGCATTAACCCACAGTGGTCCCCTTTGCCTGGCAAAGCAATAAAGCTATTCTTTTCTACTTCACCCAAAACTCTGTCTCTGAGAATTCGTTCGGTGTTGGGTACAGAGGCTGGATTCAGCACCGAGAACATGGCGTTGCCTTAACTGAGATACCCTCTCTACTCGCTCCCACCTTCCAGCTTACAGGACTGTTCTCAGGATGATGTCAGCTGAGTGGGAAGCAGGATTGAGGTACAAGTATCGGGCTGGAAAGGATGGCGCAGGGAGCAGGGGATGATTTATAAAACCTTCGTAGAGCGGAGGGCCATCTTCCTAACCTTTTTACAGTCGACTCCCCCAGCTCTTGTAGACGGACCTGTGATATCTGCATGATTACAGCTCTCTGCCTTTGTCCCTTGCACTTTTGTAATGTAGGAAAGAGAGAGATGAATTGTATGGTGAAACTCTTCCACAATTTGCTGAACCTCTGCATTCCTGACATTAATCTTTCCCCAAGTGCCCTATCATTAACTTGAAAAATCAACCGGGCAAAACCGTAGAGGAGATTCATGTAAATGGAGACACATAAATAGCGAGCAGGATGGAGATGGGGCAAGGCTGTCTGGCTGCCCGAGAATCCATAGCAAGATGATACATGAAGCTTTTCTCCAGAATGCTTCATCCACGGAGCATGTCATTTATCCATCACCCAGTACTAGTGAGTTAGAATTGTTTCTTTGGGGCATGGGCTTGGTAAGGGCACGAACAAAATCTCAATTTTCAAGTTGGTTTCATACTATGCAAATAAAAAATGACTTCTGTGCCGTGGTCTCCAAAAGAAAATCCCTTTTCCTTCTCCACTTGTGGAATTCAGCAAGAAGCTGCCTTTACCTAGATTTTCTTCGATGTGAAAAGAAAAATAAGCAAAAGACATCTATTTGGAGATTTTCCTATATAATAAATGTTCTTATACTGCCACCTTTGATTAGTCTTATAAAGTTGGCTACAGCGCCTGCTCTATTGATGTACTAATTTTGCGGGTTTTGAATCTGCTTTTTGTGATCAGATGCTTCCACACGACTTTGTTCTTATGTAAATCGAGCTCTTGGTTTGCGCTCACAAAATTATGACAAGCTGGATAGAAAAATGAAACCAGTTTCCAGGGAGGAAAAAATGGCCCTTGGTTTGGTAGGTGTGGATTTCACCCCAGAGGCAGCCCTGGAATGACCTGCAAGGCTCTGTGACCCTGAACTGGCCGCTTCTTTCAGCTGCACACTGTGATCTAAGTCTCTTGCTACAGCATTTGACTTGAAATGTTGGTAGTTTGAGAATGAAAAGTATGCACCATTGTTTCACCAACTGCTTGGAACTTGCCCTTGGGCCTCTGCCCTGAACTGCCTCTCCCCGGCACAGTATCCTGGTCCACCAGCCACCTGATGGAGGCAACATGACCTGGGCATCAGTTAAATAAAACTAGGTCCGGTGAACTGACATAAGTAGAGATTCTTGAAAATGGAAATTGAAGAATGTGCTTAGACCATTTTCGAAGTTCAGTTGAGAGTTCAATATGTAAGTCATACCGAAACTGTAATGTTTGTGCTTGAAACAAAAAGTAAAGAGGAATTTAGAATGAAAAGTGATCCCCACTGATTATATTTTTTCCTTTGAATATAGTAAGTGATTGTATGATCAAGAAAGTTAAACTTAGCAAAGGCTTGGATTTAAGTGAAAAGGCATGTAGGTTTATTTTCAATTATTCTTTCAATTAATGTTTATTGAGAGACCCTAGGGTGCCTATCTCAGTACTGAATGAGGCAAACAGTCATGGAGCTTATAATTTCGACAGCCCCAGACAAATACTTGGATAATAGATAACATAATTACATATAAACAGGTCACATGCACAATTTCCTGGGGCCAACCCTCTTTTCTGTCCTTTGCTAATGTTTGCTGCTAGGCAGAACAAAAGGATAATTAGCAATTTCGTGATTAGGAACTTGTTTGGACTTTGATTACTAACTAAATTAATAATTTATTTTTATAGGCTAGATGTTCAGCTTAAAGTCACATGAGTCTGTACGCAAGGTAAATACTTTTGGATTTTCATGCTTTTTCGGGTATAATATCAGGCAGCTGGATTGGACTGAAATCTGGTGGAAACATCATTAACCTACACAAATCATTTCCTTCAATGAAAAGTAGTAGTCAATACTTACAAAGCATTTATTAAAAGCCAGGTGTTGTTCTAAGATACACACACACACACAGTAACATATACGTAGTTCATTTACTTCTCTAGAGCAACCTTATGAAGGGCATACAACCTCATCTGCATAAGTAAATGAAGGGTAGCAGAATGTATCACCTGAAAATATGCTTCTTTGGCGTGAGGAGTATTTTGAGCTAAAGGCACTTGACAAACAGCAGGTGCAAGAAGGGGACTCTGTTTCCTCCCTTTTTTTCCTGAAAGCAGGAAATAAAAATCGCAGGTGGAAGATGTCCTCCTTGTACCAGGAGGAGAGAAATATTCTTCTCACCAGAGTTGGGAGTGGAGGCGGAGAAATCTGTACAAACAGATCTTTGAGAGTAACTCTTATCTTCCTTTGGTCCCCACGTGTTTTAGTTACTTTTCCACAGTGGTCTCTCTTTGTTCACCCTGGTGTATGGGCACTGAGGCTTTGCCTCTTCTTTGGGCCTTCATTGTTCTGTGGGGGTGGCCATGGGCCTGTAGAAGTCTGTATGCTTTTCTCCTATTAATCTGTCTTCTTTCAGTTTAATTCTTGGGCCCAGCTGGAGCCGCCAAGAGGATAGCTTTACCTCCCCTCCCCTGACCAATTTGACGGCGCTGCCCAGGGGAAGTGGTAATAGAATTCTTCCTCTTGCAGGGGACTTTGGGAATGGTGGTCAACAATAGTCCCACCTTTATCAAATACCTACCATAGGGCAGACAATGGAGATGCAAAGATGGTCAAGACCTGATCCTTGGCCCACAGCAGCTTCCCTTCTAGAGGTGGGCTGAAAGCAGGTGAGGGCAGAGGGCGATGGGGCTGCCAAGAGGGAGGCCCCTGAGAGTGGGGTGGGCACGTAGTCCTGCCTAGGGCCCTCACAGAGGACCTGATCCTCTGGGTTGCTGGGTTGTCTTCTTCTAGAAGGCGATCTGGCCAAGTTGAAGTCATGTCTAAAGATTCCCCCAGTTCTACGCTTGTACTTGAGGCAATTTGGTGGTTCTAGCTGTGATCGTTTACCAAGCAAAGCCATGACCTAGGTTTGAGCACGTATGACAGTGCCTTGCCAGGCTTGTTCTGCCTGATAGAAAGATCTAGGTCAGCACCAGGAGGCAGAGCATGGGGACGGTGTCCTTCAGGTAAAAGTAGGAGAAACTAGTGGTCTCTGGAGATAGACTGAGACCTCCTTCCACTTGCCGCCTGCTCTGTTCTTGAAAACATTCATCAGCACCAAACCCTGACATTGACTCAACATCTAGAATGATGAGAGTGCGAAAGGTAACAATAAAGGGGAAATGAATACTTTTGAGAACTGTGTAATCTAGTGATTTTAGCAGCTATTTTAAATTACTGAGCAAATATTTTTGAGCTGCTAAAGCGTGTCGGGGTCTGCAAAGCACTTCATGACATCAGTGTATTGGGAATGAAACCCCATGGATGGTGTGGTCCACTACTGTGTGTGTGCCTGTGCACGTGTGTGTGTGTGTGTGTGTGTGTGTGTGTGTGATTGAACGGTCTCAAATAACAATATGTGATGTCTACATTCTAACCTAATTTACCTGAAACCCTTCACCTAATCTCGTAAGATCAGGCTCACTTTCACATACACATCGGTATCTACAGTCATGTGCTTCCTATAGTCGTTTCCTTATGTTAGCACCGTTACGGGTAACTCTTTCCCTGAAGCACGTTATAAATTGTCATGATAGCATTTTAATAGAATTTCAAGCATTTGCAGGTCACCGGCGATCGTTCCTTTCTTTAAAAAGGGGAGTGAACTGAACACGTTATTCAAATTGTGAATTCCTGAAGACTCGCGGAGTTGGTTGTTTCCGGCCACCACATTGAACCATGCTCTGCATCTCACGTTTGTTTGCCTAAGGAATGTGCCTCATGGAAATATTTGGCCATTAACCCCATAAAACTTTGATCAGATATCTGGGCATTTGCATCGTAAAAGAGAAGCAGCAATCATGAGAAAACTTAAATCTTCCAATTAGAATATATACGTCATGTTTATGACGTGGAGACCAGTCATGAACTCTTCAGCCTCACAGCCCTGAGGAGTACATATCACTTGATAGCTGCCCTGCACACTCTGTTCCTTGTCTGCATTAGGGCAGATCCACTGACCGTCTGATGGGATGACCCTTCTGCACCAGGGAAAGTCCGAGAGAGAATGACCCTTGTCACAGGGAGTGTACACAAAGCTATGAAGGATCCCCTTCCTAGGGTGGGAGGGAGACCCAAGAGGGAGGGGATGTGGGGACACATGTATAAATACAGCTGATTCACTTTGTGGTGCAGAAGAAACTGGCGCAGCAGTGTAACGCAATAATCTTCCAATTAAAAAAAAATCCTGTGATAAGAATCCCCTTCTGAGAATCCTGGAATCCTGCCCTGCAGGGTGTCCCAGGGATTTGAGAAGCTGTCAGCATTGAAAAAAGGATACCATTTCTCACCTCCCCTAAATAAGATGGTTACCGTGTGCTTTCACCACATTCTTTGAAATAAATTCTGGGAAATTAAGACGTATTCTTCATATGCCAGTACGAAAATCTTTCTGCAATGAGTGTTGGTGAGGATGTGGAGAAGTTGGGACTCTCCTCCACCACGGACGGGAATGTAACACGGTGCAGCCACTTTGGAAAACGACTTGTCAGTTCCTCCAAACGTTAGACACAGCGTTACCCTTTGACCCAGCGATTCTACCCCTAGGTATATACCCAAGCGAATCAGAAACTTTGGTCTAGGCAAAAACTCTACACAAATGTTCTTATCAGCATTATTCATAATAGTCAAATTGGAAACAACCCAAGTGTTCACCAACAGATGGACGGGTAAACAAAATGTGGTCTATTTGCAGAATGGAATATTCGATATTTTATAAAAAGAATGACGTTCTGATGCACGCTACGCTGTGGATGAACCTTGAGAATATTATGCTGAGTGAAAAAAGCAGGAACAACAGGCCGCACAGTGTGTGACTCCATTTACACGTGTGTTCAGACTAGGCAAATCCGTGGACATGGGAAGTAGATTAGTGGTTGCCAGGAGCTTGGGGGGACTTTAGAGGGAAACGGGTTGTGACTGTGATGTGTTTTATTTGAGGGCAATGACGATTACACCGTGACAATGATATCACAACGCTGAATATACTAAAGCCCACCTAACTGTGTGTGTTCAAAGAGTGAAGTCAGAGTTTGTGAATAACGTTTCAGGAGAGCAGTTATCAGGAACCTTTTTGAGCTGCTTTCTAGAGTCCAAGCCTGTGTGCCTGTAATTTCCTGTAAATGATCAAGATTTAACTAGTTGTTTTGAGATGTACTATAGCCTGAAGATAAAAATAAAATTTAAAAAAAAAATCAACAAAGACAACAAAGCAATAAGAAGAGACTTTTTCACATGTGTTGGAATTTCATGTTTCCAAACATCGGAAGCGAAGCAACCATAAAATGAATCAGAATGATAATAGATATGTTTTTGCGATGCTTTCACAGATGGTCTCGTTCAAACACATTCCGGGTGATGAGAAATACAGAAGCTTATGGAGTTAGACTGCACGCGTGCGTCTCTGGGGTGGAGACGAGACCAGAGAGCAAGTGAGCTGAGGGGCATTTCTAACTTGTCTTTGTATTTTCCAGGGCATGGATTACCTGTTAGTTGAAGGAAGGATTAAGCAGGTTATCACTTTCTGAGGGGGCATCTTCAACCAGCAATAAAATAAATATCCTTTTATCTCTGAGATAATACAACCTTCAAGAATCGCCCGTTTCGGAATGCAGCAGACACGTGGTAAATGTTTCATGAAAGCATGGAGGAAGTAATAAACGTGTGAACGGGTAAGTGTGGAGTCTGTACCAGCGGTTACCAGAGCAAAGCCCCGGCTCCCTTCTAAAATTAGCTTCCCCTTTGCCTTCAGTGTAATGGCCTTGGAATTGTGAAACGTTAAGAAATGAATGATCCACAAATATTTGTGGTCTGGTCTAGGTGCAGAGTATGTACCAAAATGTTCTCTTGTTTCCTAGTTGCATCATCAGTGATGCTAAGAACTGGCTGGCGTGGGCAGCATGCCGCAGCCCCTGACCACAAACAGGAAAAGTGTTGCCTGAAAGTACCCTGGAAAGTCGTCATTTTGGACTGAAACCTAGTTCCCAGTTATGTCATGTGATTAGAAAATGCTTTTATAGAATTTAAGTTACATTGAGTCAACATGAGAACTTTCACCAATCTTTAACAACTGGTTTTCGCTTGCAAGCCCAGGAAAACCACTATTCCCTAAGAATATATACACTTTAATCTTTCCCCCAGAGGGAAACATATATTGTGTTCGGGGGGGGGTGAAGGAAACCAAGGGGGAATGTGGTTTCTAGTATCATACTCTCCACTATTTGAGATTCCTGTGTCCTTTTGAGTCACTTCCCTTTTTGAAAATACTTTTATGCAAAAATCAGCAGTCTTCCCTCATGTTATTGAATTGGCAAAGCTCATAGTTATTAGAATCTGATCATTTATTGATTTAAAGAACATGAAGGCCGTCATTGAACTGTCTCTAAAATAAGCAACAAACAACGAGTCAGTTCTCACTAGCCGTTGGCTGCATCACCATCTACATATGAGGTCAGGGCTCACAGCCGAGGACAGCAGAGATGACGGTCGAATCAAGTGATGTGTAAACATTTTGAGAATTCCTTATGGATTTATTCACATGGATCGCACACTCTGAAATCAGGGAAGAAGGGAGTATGTCAGACTTCTCAGGGCAAATTCTTGAGTTAAATTTAGGTATGAAAATATTACAGTATTTCTCAACATCATAGAGCACTTTACAGGTAGAAGACTGTGCAGTCTGCTAATTCTCTTACTTCCAGAGTTTAAACAGTTGTAGTTCTGCCTGGGTATGTGGTATCTTCTTCTCACCCTGACTCATAATAGATTAAGAGACCCCATCACTTCCATTCTCAGTGACATCTCCACCTAATCTTGTTAATGAACTCCCGTCTTGCCAGACTCTCTGGTTAAATTCTCCGCCCTCTGTTTTCACGGCCTCTACTTCCACATCCTGGCGTTTTCTTCCCATCAAAATCTCACGAGCCATTCCTCCACCCCAAATCTTTTTATTTTGTAAACTGGTGTGTGAATAACAGATTACAAGTGTATCATCCTCCCCTGAACTCTTAGCCATTATTCTCTGTATCAGACACGTGGCACGCACATCAACAACTTTGTTTTGAAGTGAAATGTGGCATGTTCTTGCCCAGTGCCAGAGGATACATTCCTGGAATTTCCAGATCATCCCAGTTGATTCTGCACATGATTTCACTGCACACAGGGCAGCTTTGCCCTGAATGTCTGTGGATGCCTGAGTGAAGGAGAGGAGGGGACACTGAAGCAGTTACTCATCTTAGAGGCGTCTGAAGGGTGAATGATTAAACCAACCAGGACACATTCTGTTTTTCCTTTTGACCCGTGCTGTTGTTTTGGAAGTTGAGTTCCTCATGTCACTAGGTCATCGGATGTATAGATAAACTCACTTGAGATGTACCTGCAGAGAACTTTGATCGTCACACAGAGCAAAGAGGAGGACAGATCTGAGATCAGCTCCCTCTCGTTTTTTTGCAAAGAGGCGTACTTTATGTAACACTCCTTGGTCACCAAGTGGTCACCCATTGCTCAAAATAGTGTTTAAAATTTCACTCCAGAATGCTTCCAAGGAACCTGAGATGAATGTATTTTTCTTGGGGTGAATTTGCAAGTGAAATTGTAATTTTGGTTTCTCTTACGTAGCAGGATGTGGTAGCAATAAAGCCATAGAATTTCCGTAAGTACCATCAACACATTTAACCAGGTAGATTGTTTTCAAAAGGTTCCAACACAGACCACTTGGGTACAAAGGGTCAAACGCAATCCAAACAGATGCATGACAGTAACAGGTACAAAGTGCCTGTGTCCTTGGTGAATGATTAATCATAAGCTATCATAAACAAAAATGTTCTATACGTTCAATAAACAGGTTTGTAAAAGAGCAAGGGAAACAGAAGAAAGGCACATCATTCAAAATTAAATGTCAGTCATAAGAGAGCTGGGAGATATTTGGGGGCTTTTCTATTTTTGAGGGCTTTTAGTTTAATATTCGGAGTCCAACTGGGGTGGCTGAGTCTGCACCCACAAGTTAGGAACATATATACAGCAGTAACTGAAATGTAGTCAGCATTCTCATGTATTTTTTTCATTCTGTTCTGTTCTCCGTTCAGTAGATTATTTTATGCACGTCCACTCCCACAAGCCATCAAGGGGACATTTAATATTTAATATTTGTTTAATATTATCACTTTTCTTTCCCTACATTTTCTCCTGTGGGAGTGCAAGGGCAATTCGCCATGGCAACTGCTGAGATGGAAAGGCTGTTACACCCAGTTTGCAAAAGTAAAAACAAAACACTTTGTCACAGCTTCAGTGTAGCCTGAGAATAAAAGTGACTCTTAAAAACGGGAGATCAGTGTTTGCTTTTTGTTCACAGAGGAGCTGAGTGACACAGCCAAGTGCATGTGGTCTGCTTGGAAGATCACGCAAATATTTTCCAACTTTCCAATAATTTAGCTCAGAACACTTCTAACGCTTAACTTTAGGAATTATAATTGAGGACCACTTTACAAGTCATAGGAGAAAACCATTTCTTTCCTTCGTGTAAGGGTCAACCGAAGTATAAGTACAGTCAACCTTCTTGGTATGGAAAGAGGCAAGGAAGCCCACCATGGAGACAGAAGTGATGGCAATAGACAAATCCACGGGCCAACCAGAAGGCAGGCAGGCCTCCGTGACTTATGGACCACGTCATGAAAATGCAAAAGGAGTGGGCCTGGTGAGGACAGTGCTTTCCAGGGGTCACATGGCAACGGCAATGCTTGAGAAACGGTCCCTTAGCCTTGTCATCGGGGGACAAGACAGAAGGAGCCCCTCTTTCTTTCCCACTACGCCCCCCTCCTCCCCAACCATGGTCCTTGAGTCTTGTCTCTGTGGACAGTGAAAACAACACGAAAACAAAAACACGCTCAATTGCCGGAGTTTTGGTCATGAAGAGTCAGATATCTGGTTGAAACACGGGAAAAAAGGGAATAAAGAAAAGAGAGGGCAGAAAATACAGAGCTACATGTCTCCTAAAGGACATTCTCTCCTTTATGTGAATAATCCTTTTTAAAAAAAATTCTAGAAGCTCTATTCTCTCCCTCCTCCCCACAAGAGGACAGGGTCTGGAGGCTCCGTAAATGCAGTTGCCACACAAGGAGCTTTTCCTCCACCTTGTGCCTCAGCCCCCAGGGGCGTGTGAGCGCCCAGGGGGTGCCTCCCGGGCTCCTGCTGCTGAGCTGACCCCGATGTACCCCCAGATGCTGGGATCCCTACTCGTCACCGCTCTTGGTTCCCTTCTGCCCTCCTGGACCGGGTGACGGCGGCCAACGGCCAGGGGTTTTGAATGGACAATACAGATTCTCTGATTCTGTTCCCATTTCATGCTGGCATTCTCTACGCAACATTCTTTTGCGAGGTTCTCCAATCCCCCGGGACTCTTCCCTTCAGAGAGAAATCTCAGCCCCACAGAGGGATGTAAGTCTTCAAGGAGACAGTGCATGGAACTCGAGTGGGGCGGGGTGCGGCAGTGCAGGACCTCGTCTGATGGACGGTGGCTCCTTCGGAAGGCTTAGCCAAGCATTGAGTGTGCGTGACTCTTCCTGACCTGAGTGTTGACCTCTGTAACTTCACTGCAAACTACAAAACCAGGATGACCCCTTGAAGGTCCCTCTTATCTACGTTTTGCCTTTTCAAACATCCTTGTTTTCAACTGTTCTTCATATGATATAATTCTTCTCTCCCAGTAGGTTCCAGTCTATTTTTTACCTACCACACAAATATCTTAACAATACCATTTTGATGGATATATTAATATTTACATACAGCAGTCATCAAGTTGTATACCATAAACATACAATTTTTCATTGTCAACTATACGTCAATAAGTCCAGGAAAAAATAAGTCTTTTCTATTCAATAAGTCTTTTCTATTGTAAATAGTGTTTCTATGAACACTGGGGTGCATGTATCTTTTCGAATTAGAGTTTTTGTCTTTTCTGGGTATATGCCCAGGAGTGGGATTGCTGGATCGTATGGTAGCTCTATTTTTAGTTTTTTAAGGAACCTCCATACCGTTCTCCATAGTGGCTGCACCAATTTACACTCCCACCGACTGTGTAGGAGGGGTCCCTTTTCTAACACTGTCATTAATTAGAATCATTTAAAACATCGCTTGGGGGGTTATTTTTAATTTTTTTATTATTATTATTTTTAATTTTTTATTAGTTATCTATTTTATACATATTAGTGTATATATGTCAACCTCAATCTCCCAATTCATCCCACTCCCAACCAAGCAATGTTTTAAACGATTCTAATTAGTGATGGTGCTAGAGAAGGGACCCCTGCTACACTGTTGGTAGGAGTGTAAATTGGTGCAGCCACTATGGAGAAGGTATGGAGGTCCCTTAAAAAACTAAAAATAGAGTTACCGTATGATCCAGCAATCCCACTCCTGGGCATATGTCCAGAAAAGACGAAAACTCTAATTCGAAAAGATACTTGCACCCCAGTGTTCACAGCAGCACTATATACAATAGAAAAGACATGGAAGCAACCTAAATGTCCATCGACAGATGAATGGATAAAGAAGATGTGGTGTACACACACACACACACACACACACACACACACATACACACAATGGAATACTACTCAGCCATAAAAAAGAATGAAATAATGCCATTTGCAGTAACATGGATGGACTTAGAGATGATCATACTAAGTGAAGTAGGTCAGACAGAAAAAGAGAAATATCATATGATATCACTGATATGTGGAATCAGAAAAAAATGATACAAATGAACTTATTTACATAACAGAAATAGAGTCACAGACATAGAAAACAAACTTATGGTTACCAAAGGGGAAGAGGGGGGAGGGATGAATTGGGAATTTGGGTTTAACAGATACACACTACTATATATAAAATAAACATCAAAGATCTACTGAATAGCACAGGGAACTATATCCAATATCTTGAAATAAAGTATAATGGAAAAGAACCTGGAAAAGAATATATACATGTGTGTGTGTGTGTGTGTGTGTGTGTGTGTGTGTGTGTGTGTGTATAACTGAATCACTTGCTGTACACCTGAAAATTGTAAATCAACTATACTTCAGTTTAAGAAAATAAATAAAAATGATGGTGTCAGGTGTGAACTCTCGTTGCAGACAACTTGCTCTACCAAACCTATTCCACTCACATCCCTCCTCTGCTCATCATCTGCATTTTATCAGTGAACGCCATAATCAAACCACCATGTATATGGGCTCAAAACTGACCCACGTTCATTGGGGATGAGACAAAGCCAAGATTCAAACCCAGGTCAGACCAGTTCCAGAGGCCAGGCTCTTCTCTGCATTCTGGTCTACATTTGCCCTTCTCTGTTTTATTCTGATTATGGCTAAAAAGTTCATTTGTTGCCTGATAACATGCTGTAACTCCGGCTCTTTGGAATGTTAGCCTTGCGGCTCTGTTTCCAGAGTTCCTCCTTTCTCTCCTATACATATCTTTGGTTATATGTCCGTTTTGTAAAATCACATCCACGAACTACAAGGAATCGGAGCCTGCAGATCATCCCTCTGGCTGACACCTGTCAGTCAGTGTCACGTTTCAGACACATGACATGCTTCTTCGTTTGAATCAGGGTTGCCCTTCAAGTCTTATTTCTTGGAATCTACTTACCTTTCCATCAGAAACTTTTGAACTGCCTTACTGATACCCCAATTACATGTGTGACTTTGGAGGGCCTTTGTTTTTTTTTGTCCTGCCCCCAGGGCCCCCAGTTCTTCCTCTTTATCAACTAGTAGTCACCCTTAATGTTTTTGCTAAAATTGGGGTGATGACTCATCAGTATGAGGAGAGAGGATCCTCTGCGTTCAGCCCGACAGTTGTGAAGAGTTGAATTCTCCAGTCATCTCTCTACTTTGCCTCTGTGTAAAACTTAAGAGCTAAACCAGGATCACAGCCTTGAGTTTTCTCTTCTCTTTCATCCAGTGAGTGATTTGTGATGTGCTCTCTGACATATTAATATGGCCTTTGATCTTCACCAAGATCCTATCCTACACGCCCAACCCTTGAGTTTGCAGTGTTTCTCAAAGCACAGCTCCATCTTTTTTATGGGTGTGTTAGTCTGTTACGGCCGTTGTCACAAAGGACCACAAACTGGGAGGCTTAAAACCTCAGAAATTTATTGCCTCAGAGTTCTGGAGGCAAGAAGACCAAAGTCAAGATGCTGGTGGGGCCATGCTCCCTCTGAAACCTAGGCAGAAGCCTTCCCTGCCTGGTCTGGCTTCTGATGCGGCTGTTCCTAGACGTTCCTTGGTTTGCAGCTGCATTGATCTCTATCTCTGTCTTCACATGATAGCCGAGGTGCGAGGTGCGTCTCTGTCTCTTGTATCTATGAGGACAGCAGTCATATTGGATTAGTGTCCCACCCGAATGATCTCATCCCAAGATGATCACATCTGCAAAGATTCTATTTCCAAATAAGGGAGTTTGAAGATTTCAACATATCCTTTCTGAGGACACCATTCACTCCATAATAGTGTGTAAACCTGCGTCTTTTTAAGAGGGTGTACTCTTTGCCACCAAACTCTAGTCATAAATCCCACTGGTCCAAATCTCAATGTCACTTGTAAGATTACATTTAGCACCTTAAATGATAACCTCAGATTCACATTATTTATTATGCATTGGGTATCGGCCAACAGACATATGAGTCTGCACGTCTTGCTTTGTTTTTTCTCTTACTCCTACCTGAGTATTTCCAGACATTAGCATCTCAGCATCCACACCTTCTGAATTACAATGAGCATCTGCCACGTGCCAGGCAGTGTTCTAGGAGCTGGAGGAGCAATGACACCGGATCCGATGCAGCCGCTGCCCGCAAGGAGCATAACCTCAGCAGCGAAGATGACACCAAAGAAGTCTGAAGGGAACGTGCAGGGATCCTGCCTTCTCCTCACCAAAAATAAACCACCTAACGTCTCTGTGCCTCAGTCTGCGTATCTGTTAAAAGCGGATATTAGTAAGCATTTCACAGGGTCTTTAGAAGGACTGACGACATCCATCTATGTGAGATTCCCAGAAGAGGGCCAGTGCATGGCCAGTGGTCTCCAAGTGCTAGTTATTATTAGTAGAGTGGTCTAACCTCACCTGGGGGCAGGAAGCCCTCCCTGCAGAAGTCAGGGGAGCTGAGACTTGCGGGCGCTGCCGGGAAGGATGGGGGAGGGGCCCTAACATTTCGGGGCAGCTGCTTACGGAGAGGAAGTGAAGCTGAGCATCCCCTCCTCAGTCATGCCTTCCCGAGTTTGGTCTAAGCATCTCGCTCGCTGCCCCTCCTTAACCGGCACGGCCCCTCGTAGATGAGCACACGCTTTCTTCCCATGTACCGCTAGCAAGAAGAGAACCCAGCTCAACCCCAAGCCACCCCCTGAGTCTTGTTTTAGCCGCCTCCATGACTTTGTCAAGTACTTAAGCACCTGACAAGGGGCTGTCTCCTCTGGCACCTCCAGCCACAGGTACTCCACGATCCTGCCTGGAGAGAACTTCTGGGCATCTTACCAACACCACCCTCTGGAGACAGTGTTTCCCAGGACACACGTCGATAAGCTCTTCTCTGGAACCCCTGTTCTTTTCCCTCTCTGTGTGACTGACAATGTCCAGAACATACTGGCTGGAGCTTTTGCACCCTAGGAATTCCACTGTTTTGAGGACTCCAGCCTCTGACATGTCTATTCCATCTTCATGGTGCTCACACACCAGTGTTGGGTTCCTCTTCATCTCAGGAGCCCTCAGCTTGCTGGGATATGTCTGAGGACCTCCTCCTGAAAAATCACAAACATTTCCTACCTGATCTTACCCCTATGTGCCTTCAGGTCAGGGGTCTGCCATCCTTTTCAATAAAGGGCCAGGGGGTCAATTTTAGGCTTTCAGGTCCTGTGGTCTTTGTCACAGCTGCTCAGCTCTGCCGTGGTAGCTCGGAAACAGCCAGAGGCAATGTGTAAATGAGTGGGCGAGCTGTGTTCCAATAAAACTTTATTCATACAAAGGTGCAGCCAGCAGGATTTGCCCGGGGCCGTAGTGCAGTCCCTCCCTCTGGAGATGACAACATTTGCCTTGAGGAATCAAAGTTGTTATCCCATATGGAAGCACCGTGGATTCGTGCTTCAGTTCAACACAGAGAAAACCAGACTCCCTTTCCCACTAAAATGGGCTCCTTCCCTGAATTTCCCTGTATGGCCATGGTAGCGACATTTTCCAACTCACGCAGATTTAAAAAGCTGAGGTTGAATATCTGGTGGGTCCTTTCTGCTCCCTGCCATGTATCTCACATCTGCGTGCTCCATGTTCATAGCTGCCACAGTGCTCCCCGTCTGTACTTGTATTCCTGCCTTTGGGACTGACCCGTTAGCCTTCCTTTTCTCCATGCGGCTGGTCCTTCACGTGGCTTTGGGGTTAATCATGCCTACACTTTGCTTTCATCTATCCGTTCCTCTTCAGTCTTTGAAACCTACCAAACCCTGACCTCAGTCTGCCTTCCTCCTTGTCTCCTCCTCTACATAACCCCACCAAAGCTGTTTTCTGTTTTTGAATCACTCTGTTGAGGTAGGACGGACACGTAAAAAGCTGTAGATATTTACTTCATGAAACTCGATGGGTTTGGGGATAAACAAACACCTGTGAAACCACCACCACCACCAACACCACAGACATCTCCATCACCCCAATGTTTCCTCTTGTTCTCATGTTTATCATTATTATTACGTGTGTGTGTGTGTGTGTGTGTGTGTAAAAAACACCGAACATAAGATTTACCATCTTAGCAAATTCTAAGTACACAGTGCAGTACTGTTAGCTGTAGGCCCCATGCTGGGTAGTAAATCTCCTGCACTACATATCCTGCATAACCAAAACTTTTGTACCCTTTGACTTTCGTCTCTCGGTTTCCCCCTCCCCACGATCCCTGGCAACCACTGTTCTACTCTCGGTTGCACGGGAAGTGTGCTCGGTCGGATCGCTTCTATCACCATTTGGGGTTCTTAACTTGCGTGTTTAGCTTTTCATTTCTTCCACCCTCATTGCAGAGGTTTTTCCAGGCTCGAGGTGAGATGCTTTATCTGTATGTAACCTCACAGGTAAACCACAGAATCATTTTAATGGCCTATATTTCGAAGATCAGTTTTCAGGAAAATAAAATACGGTGCCAAAACTCGGTGGCTTGAGAATATTTTTAAATTACTCTTGACTATAAAGAGAAAGCTAGAAAGCTTTTTCTCTCTGAAATGAGATACAGCTTCCGATGTCCCTCCTCAGGACCACACCTGTGCGCGCCTGAAGGAATGCTGGTTCTGATGTAGCTTGTAGGAACCTTCAAATGGTTGAATTGAATTCAGTATAATAAAAACAAAGTGAACAAATAAACGCCAAACTACATGATCTCAGTTTGTGGGTGACTCTAAAGTGGATAGTACTTGTGTTTATTTCTCATTCTTTACACGTGTGTGGTCTGTTTCTCTGCGGGGCTTGGAATTACATTTGCTACAAATTACAAAAATCAGCTCAAAAGGACAGTGACAGAGGCATTTGGACGCTGAAGCACGTCCACAAATTATGCGGCGTTCTCTCTGCAGAAGCCGGTGGTGGGTGCCAGCCAGTTTCCAACCTGGTGGAGACCTCCTCAGATGCTGGCTTTCAAGTTCCTTGACTTACTAAAAAGCAAAGCAGAAAACCAACAAAACTTCCTTACATTTCAAAAGTTAGCCCTCTCCTCCTCTTCCGTTTCTTTTTTGAACAATTGAATATGGTCCCTGTCACCACTTGTTACAATTCAGACCCATCACTTGTGTTAATCTCCCAATTTTAATTCACTTCCCTTCTTACTACTGACAAACACACGCCACATCTCAGGGCATCTACTGCAATACCTGCGGGATTCTTCATTCTCTCCCCGTAATGTGAAGCTCAGCTTATCTCACTGAATACCAGTCTACAACTTGCCATCACTTTTCCCATGTGAGGGAGCACACAAAACCGAAATCTTCTTTCTGTCCTCTGGAAAAAGTTTTCATGACTACGTCTTCATAGAAGGACACACTCCTAGGTAGCTTTGAGGACAGAGCAGAGAGCTGGCCTAGGACGTGGCATCAGCCTTCCCGGGGCAGCTCCTCTGGAGGAGGAGAAACTCTTGTTGGCACTGCTGACGGTCTGGACGTTTGCCACCTCCAAAGTGGGCCGGTTGGGAAAGACTAGTCAAGTGCGGATCTATTATTGTTGAAGGGAGTCCACTATTGAATATAAACGAAAGACCTTTTCTTTGGTCCCAAGTGAGCCATTACGGCCATTCAAACTGTGCTGAAGAGCAAATGGCAAGTGATTGTTTCCAGAAGTGAGAAGCGAGGAAATGACCTCTGAAAGAGCCAAAACCATCCCACATCAATACGTCAGTGCCAGAGATGCCACCCATTTTTATTTGCTTTTCACGTATCAATGATAAAAGTGCTAATCTGGTGAGGGAGATCTGTGGATACCACACCTTTGGGCTCACACACCGACGTAGTCTAGCACTGAAGGATTATCCTATGGACGCCAATTAACTCATGGGGACAGGTGTGGCTGTACCTGTCAGGTGAGGCAGCTGGCAGCCCTAATGTACTACAGGTGCGTAATGAACGTCCTTTGCGCAGCGGTCACAGCCATTATTTGCATTAAGTTGTCACGGTGACTCTGACGCTCAAATTTTTGGCTGTCAATTGACTTTTTTTCCTCCCCCCAGTGGGTTTGGTTATAAAGTGAGGTGTAGCATATTAATGACTGATATTCATGTTGGAAGATTAAATTGAATGCACTGAAATCCAAATTGGCTATTAAGATGTAGACACAGGAACATTAAAAAGAGACAGAGAAGCCACAGACTGTTACCCTGAGGGTTCATCTCAGCCAGCGCTCCCCCTTCTCCAGTAACAGAGCCTTTAATTTACGACCCCCATAGACCCCACCCCCACCCCCAGCGTTGTCTCCATCTCCGTCTTCTCTTCTTCATTGTTTTTTTTTTTTCCTATATACTTTCCGGGTGGCCTTACTGCATCCTTAAATGAGGCCGTCTTTTGTAAATAAGGGTTTGTTCACACTGAAGATGAGCTTTATTCACTAGGAAGATGCTGAAATTCCTTGGGTATTTATCAGAATCCTCGCCAGGGTATCCGACCGGGGCCGATCAGGAAGGATGCTCAGACGAAGAATTGGAGGATCTGCAGCAATGAGCGACACCCCCAAGCCTTGGGGGTGCCGGTGCGCTTCCCTACCCGTAGGCCATGAACTCGGCAAAGCCAATGTCAAAGGCGCTCTGGGACAGCTGAGAAAATGATTCTGTAATAGACATGAACTGCGTATGTGTGTGTAGCTGGTCTGTGACTATAACTGGCTCGTTATCGGGAATGGAGCAGAAAGGAATCAGAGCTACAGGGAACTCACCTCAATGCTCCGTAACGGCCTCTACGGGAAAAGAATCTGAAGAAGAGTGGACATATGCAAAACTGATTCACGGTGCTGCACACCCGAAACTAACACAACGTTGTAAATTAACTACATGCCAATAAAAATTTAAAAAATAAATAAATAAAATAAAATATGCATGCCCCCCTGAAAAAAAGGAATCAGAGAAAAATGACCTTTCTTTGGCATCTCTCCAGCATTTGTAACACCCCCTCGCTTCGAATCATGGCGTCCTGACCATTCTCATCCTTTTGTGGTTCTGCTCCTTGGATGGGAGGTTAGGATAGAATTGAGGGAGGGCCATCTGCTTCACTCAATCTCGTGGCTCAGATGTTAATCTTGTCCAGAAACAGCCTCACGTGCTGTGGTTCAGTCCGTGGACACACAAAATCAACCATCACGCCTCCTGGCCCCATCCCTGGCTCCTTTAAAGATATTTTAGTAAGTTGAACGAGAGGGTTCCATCTCGTCCTCAGGCCTCTCTTGGAATCTGCTAGTTTATAAGGAAACAGGTGATACCCATCGGCAGAGTGAGCTGTGGGCAACCATGTGTGCGACTGAGGGAATATGTGAGCTAAACAAGCACGTTTACAATAGGCTTTTACAGTGTTTTGTGCACCAAGTGACTGCGAGTCCATCAGATATAACTTGCCTTCCCAAATAAACTGACACACACAGGTCTTCCTGTGCGCTGAACGTGAAGACTTCTCTCTGAAAACAGCCTCGAGCACATTCGAAAACCTCCGTGAGCCGAGCACGGTTGAAATTACTCTTCGTGCCATTTCTCCTTCCTGGGAGTCAACATCAGAGCGGAAGGCAATTTACATGCTGCTTAAGTGTCTGCCCCGTTTCACAAGCTAAACCATCCTTGTTCCCAGAGAAGGATGGGTCCGCCACGGACGGAAATGGACTTCTACTCTCCCGCTGGTGCAGGTCCTCTGTCTGCGGTTAAGAAAGATCTTTCGGGGAGAAACACACCCACTTGCACACATGTGCGTGCGCACACACGTGCGTGCACACAGAACAACGAAGGAATGAGAAGGGAAGGGAAAGATATGAGTTGAAAAGCCACGTACCCCCGGGACTTCTACTTTTCGAAGGCAATTTTCATGTCAGTGGGAAAATAGAAAATGTGAGTAAGAGCTTGTTTTTCAGACCTGCGGGAAGATTCTATCTTTACGCCCCAATTCCAGTGTATTCTGTGAGAGCTGTCAATTTAGGGGGGCTTTTTAAGTGAGGTTCCTACCTTACCTTTCCTCAGATGGGGGCTGGCCCACTGTCCCATGCAGAGTAGAATCTCTGCTCCTCTCCCTGTAGCTTGAATGTTACAGAAATCTACAGCTTTGCTATTTTAAAGTCAGAGCTGTCACCCCAAACTCAAATCTCTTTCCTTAGATAAAGTACCTCCCCAGTACCATTTTGACAATTTCCTTTCTCATCTTGGTAGCCGATTTGGAGGATCCCATGGGATTGTACTAATTTAAATGAATTCTTCTGTACCGAGATGATATTGGCTGGATTCGTCCTTGCCATCATCTTGATAGTTTCTCAACTGTCCTTCTCCCTCAGCCTCTCCGGGCCACCAGCCAGATCTGAGGCGGTGGCTCTCACCCCTTTCCACGCAGCCTCGACTGCCACCTCGGGCCCCCCACTTTGCATCTCAGGACCCGCCATCAGATTGCTTTCACGTAACAGAACTTTGCTCTGTGTTTTATGGTCTGGGATTAGCGCAGTGCTTCTATGTGGGTCTGCTTCTGTGTGTACCTTTGTTACGTGTCCCCAGGGGTCTGTCTTAGATGAAAGGGCCAGGGTTAGATCTTGGCAATTTATTTTGAATAATGGCTATTAGGGCCCCCTCCAATGTTTCAGATAAATACTGTGGATTATAATAAAATGGAGTTCTGAAAGAAAGCCTCAGTGTAACAGACACCAGCCAGACTTCAAAACAAATATTTTAATATTGTAACATCATTAACCGTAAAATCAGGTATTACTTGAGTTAATTGTTACTTGATGTATTGACAGGATTCCCCTCAATGTCAGACGAGAGATCCAGTGACATCACAGCTCACATACTGCACTTTGCTCTCCGTAGTAATAGTTCTCTAGGGGGTGCACTGTCCTACTCGGGGTCCAAGTGTGTGGAAGTGGGGTGCTCTGCAGAAAGGTTCTTCTGGGCGCCATTCCTTCTTTTTTTAAAATTAAAGTATAGTTGATTTACAACATTGTGTTAGTTTCTGGTGTTACAGCACAGGGAGTAGTTATACATATATATATTCTTTTTCATTATAGGCTACTATAATATATTGAATATAGTTCCCTGTGCTATACAGTAGGTCCTTGTTATGCATCTATTTTGTATACAGTGGTGTGTATCTGTTAATCCTATATTCCCAGTTTTATCTCTGCCCCCCTACCCCTTTGGTAATCATAAGTTTGTTTTTGGTTTTTGGTCCATTTCTGTTTTGTAAATAAGTTCATTTGTATCACTTTTTTAGATTCCACATATAAGCAATATCATATATTTGTCTTTCTCTGTCTGACTTACTTCACTCAGTGTGACAATCTGTAGATCCATCCATGTTGCCGCAAGTGGCATTGTTTCATCCATTTTAATGGCTGAGTAATATCCCACCGTATATACTCTTACACCACACCTTCTTTATCCATTCCTCTGTCGATGGACTCTTAGGCTGCTTCCATGTCTTGGCTACACATTCCTTTATAAGGTCTCAGCATCCTTGAGATTTTCCCCTGCTCTACCTGGTTATGAATTTGTTTCCCACTGTCCTCTGCAACCTTGTACAGATTTTATCAATATCGTGAACTTGGCAGGGAGGGGGGCAGAGGGAGATGCTATTTCATTGCTAACTATTGTGGAAAAGGTCTCCATTATTGTTAAATAAACCGCATGACCACTACAGAGTAACAGAACTAAATTATTGGTCCAGTCAGGAGAGTCACTTTGGGATGCTACAAACTTCTCCCTGAGATGCTGCTATTGCTAAAACACATCTCTATTCAGAGATAGTTTCCAGTCATTTCCAAGGCAAATCCCTTTACTTATAATTACATTTCCTTTCTCATCATAAACTATATTATTTGGCTTTACAACTGATCACGTTTAATAGGCTGGCATCAACATTTTTATTGTTTCCCAAAATTAAACCCTCCATCAAAGTCTGATGATTTCATTCACTGAGGAGATTCGAGAGTCTGAATCCTTTGAAGAGAATTCTCAAAAGATGAGCTCCAAGAATATTTTGAAGGACAATTGAATTAAATCACGGCCCCGCCGGGGATCACAGGACCGTTGTCGGACCAGGTCGAAAGCTCCTCGGCTTGTGTTTAGGAGGACATTCTCCTCTGTAGCACGGCAGCCCGAGGTGTGTAAGGAGAAATGGACTGGAACCAGCGCCTCGTCAGAGCCTGGCATGTGTACCCTACTCTCCTTTGGATCTTGAAGAGCCCGGCTGTGTCTTGACACAAGACTTTTTCCACCCTGCCCCACTCGTGGGCCAGCATAGAAAGATTCAGGATCCGCACTGCGGGTTTTCCCCACTGTCGATAAATAAACAACAGCTTCCCTGCCCCGCCCCCTGGGGCCCTGGGAAAGTGTCCAGTACCTTCTCACATAGCCTACCTCTGGCTGTTATAAGCATCAGCAGTGCTCTCTTTGCGTATGAATGAAGTCCCTTTGGCTTCAGTAGGAACAAATGCAGTGAACCTTGAGAAATCATCTATCTTCTTCCTCTTTTGTTTTTCCTTTTGGCAGGTTTTCACGGGAATCTGGGTTTATTGGTTGAGGACAGATCTTTGTGTCCGTGGTGAATTGAAAAGGAGACGCAGGAGGAAGAGGCAGTTAAATCTGGCAGGAAGGGTTTCATTGACAAAAGTGGGTGTGTCTAAAACAAATTTTTTTTGTGGGCTTAATGACCTTTCAAAACACATAGACGCTCCTAAAGGTTTTCAAAACCAAGTAATAATAATACGGAGGCAGAGCTGCTGGGAACCGGGGCTCTGATGTCAGGGCGATCGCTGTGCAAGCAGGCTGCTCAGTCCTGCCTTAGTGCATCTGAGTCGGGGGACAGGACCTCACTTTAAAGACAGAACAGTTCCAAGGGGCTGGTGGGAGACCTGCTAGTATCCCTGGACTGCAGGGTGCTATCCAGATGCACAAGATCTCAATGACTTGACTCCGATCTCAAGACGGAGAGGGTCCGTCTGGAGGATGGAACTAGGTCCCCTCACTCCAAAGCCACGTGGTCTCCGTTCTCTCGAGTTAGAAGCAATCTAGCGTGTTTCCTCAGGTGGAATTTTCGAGGCGATTCTGGTCGGCACACAGGTGCACTGTGTTGGGTTGGTGACGTGTCTGTCTTTTAAAACAAAACAACATCTCTCCCGGTTGTCCCCTTGTGCGTACATGGTGGCAAATGACTGTTTGCCAAGCTTCTATCTCCTCCCGTTCTGTGTTCCATTGAGATCATGGAAATGCAAAGTAAATAACCATGGAGTAAAATGCCTCGGAGAGTATTTATTTAAGAGTATTATTCCAGGATATGCACACAGATAAAGACTCTGTGTGATGAATGAGTGACTCCAGAGGCCAAACACCAAGAAGTCATATTCTGTGCCCGGTGTGTCCCGGCGGTTTGAGGTCACGCCGGGCCCCCCTCAGGACATGCCCTTAAAAAAGGGTCACCTTGCCAGGCTCTGAATCCACGGGGGCGGACAGAAACTCAAGGAAGGAGCTCAGGAGAAATCCTGGGCCGTTGTCAGTTTGTTAAAATGTCGAGGTTGGAAGCAGGCACACTAAAATCGGTGGATACAGGAGGAGCAGGGGGAGCCTTCTAGAGCCTTCTGGAGCCTTCTTGTGTGTGCCGGCAGGTGTCTGGAAAAGGCCCTCCTGGGAAGGCCGGCCTGGGGCAGCCTGGAAAGCTCTGGAACTGGCAAACGCTGGGAGCTGAGAGCTTGCCCCTCTTTTTAGTTCTTCAAGGGTCTGAAGAAGCAGTAGCAGCTTTTGCCTTTGGTGTCCCGTGGCTTCTACGGGAGAGACTTCAGGACAATAGGTGCCAACAGCCCCCGTGCCCTACACACGCGGCCAACAACAAACAAACAGAACGCTGACAGCCTGATTTGCAATAAGACGCGAAGCAGGAAGCACACGAATGTCTCTGCATATTTCATGATTATTGACTTTTTAAAATTGTTTTTAAAACAGAAGCTTTCTGGATGCAGTACAGGTTCGAAAGGACGGCCAGGAAGTGCGGCTTCAACAGCCCTACTCTTTGTCGTTCCTTCTCGCCTTTAGGCATCCCTCCCACCATCCCCCCAATTTCCCATAAACACGTGTCTGCCTGCAAATTGCTTTACCACCGAAGACGCCGTGGATGCGGCTAATGGCGTAAGGAACAGATTTTTCATAAGCAGACCCGTTTGCTCACCGGCTGCTTGTGAAGTCGGCTGTGAGGTGCTTGTGAAAAACGCACCATCGGGCCCAGCGCCTCTTCCTCAGGGAGCCTGCCTAAGGTTTTACATAATAAGAACATAAAGAACGGCGTTTTATTGATATGGGAACGCATTTTATTGCTTTCTCTGATTTAGCATCTTTACCAAGTGTAGTGGGTTAGACTCCCTGTTTCATTAAAGCAAGATTACTGGCCCTGTTTCATTATCAGTGTTCTGATTCTTGGGGAAAAATAATCTTCCACAAAGCTCTCGGTTACTTAGTGATTACAGTGGGTAGTGATCATAAAATTCACATGGAACGCGGGTAGAAATGCACACGTGGTCTTTATGTCCAAAGCATGGAGAAAGCAAAAGCCTGTCTTTTTCTTTCCTTTATTAGATCCCCTTAGTGGGAGAATCCCTTCCCTCTGACCTCTGATGTAAGAGATTTTCCATTGGTCATAAGCTTGAATGGGTCATAGCTGGTGTACACTACTCTCAGCTCAGATGGGTACCAAAGAAACACCCATTTCACAGATGGAAGGATTGAGAAGGGCTGTGTCAGTAACTCCCAGGGAAGAGAAAATGTGCAAGTTGAAGAGTGGAGAGGAGAATTTGAGATGCTCTGAACTTCTCATCAACCCCTCAACCCAAGACTTTTAAAAAATGGCAATGGAGTGCAAACAAAATGTTTGCTGATGGACCTCAAATACAATCTTTTCAGTCTCTCCTCTCCTGTCATAGACCCAAGCAAAAGCTCTACTTGTCTCCCCTGAACGTTCTGTTCCACTTGGACGGTCACCTGCTTCCAACAGGTGATCTGTCACCTGTAGCCACCAGCCCATGCTGGCCGGTCCAGGATGGCCATATCTGCAGGCACTGCTGCCAGGGGGCCGAGGGCATGCCTGCCATCACACACCTTGTCCCTCCTTCTGTCTACAATGGGAAAGGGAAGATTTACCCAGCAGCCAGAAACTGCGGGAGATGCTTCACAAAAGCACAGAATCTACCTCCTGGGTGGGCTGGGGATGGAAAAAGGACACAGCCTCTGCTGGCTACGACTTCCATTCTTAGCAGGGTATGGACACCAATACCATCATTTCACTGAATCTCCAATCCACAGGATCTCGAATACTGAGCTCGAACTTGTGGCCAGCTGGGGGAACCCGACCTGGTTAACACCTTCTGGAGTTACGCAGCCCAGGTTGAGAGCCCACTGCTCCAGTCCCTGCAGTCGAAATAGTTGTCGCCTAATTCGCAGAGAACACAGAGGCCCAGAGAGGTTTAGTCATTTGTCCAAAGTTGCACAGCTGAGTGTCGGAGCTATGGTTACAACCCTAGAAATTCTGAGCCCAAAGTCGATACCTTGGCTGAGTATCAGGATCACCCAGGAAGAGATTCTAAGGACTGAGGCCTGGACCTCATCCAACATCAAACATCCTTTTTTTCAAAGTTCCCCAGAGGAATCTAATGTGAAAATTGGATTTGAAAACAACTTCACTCACCTGAAAATGGACCACCTACTTCAAAATTTCCTAGGGGGTGTATTCACAATACGGGTTCCAGATACCACCCCAGACCTTGCAAATCAGAACAGATGGGTAGAAGCCAAGAATCTGGATTTAAAATCTAGGTAGAGCTTTCCTAGCAATTTTTTTACACCTAGAATTTTGGGAACTAGTGTCTACCTTATGCTTCTAGCTATTTCCATTTAGGTAATTTTCTGTCTGTTTCTCCCTCCACTTTTCTCTTCCCCACTACTTCCTTTTTTGGTTCTTATTGTAATATTACTAACAATAATTTCTAAATTATATTTTATTTTTTTCATTGTGGCCAGCAACTATCTTTTTTCAGTCAATAGCAAGATAGAAGAAAAGACTCCCCTCTCTCTCTCTCTCTCTCTCACACACACCTTTTGTAGTTGGTCTGTTGGTCTGTGTATGAAAACAAAATGAACCTAGCTGCTTAGGATAAACTTCCTTTTAGCCTGAAGACTTTTAGCAGAAAATTATACTCGGTACTCATCCACTAACAAAGTTACAAGAAGCTCTGGCTTGTCCTTTCTCTAGCAGGCAGAATTACGTATATGTTTGAAGTCTATTTCATTTTTAATTTAGGTTAATCTGGTTCTGCCCTTCCTTTTCTTTCCAGTTAGGGTAAAATGGTAAGATATTCTTTTATTCACATTTCCTGGATTTGCTGATACAGAGAACAGAGAAAAGAGAGAACACAAAATAGGGCCAAAAGAGAGAAAGGAGGAAATTGCGTAAGATAAAGAACAAATTAAAGACAGTAAAGCAATTATTGGAGAGGACAAAGCAGAGCAGGGAAAAAGAAGGGAGATGGAGGAGGACGGGGAGCTGGAGAAAGAAGACACGGAACCGTAAAGGGAGAGGAAGAATCACATGGCATCTGGCAGAGTTTTAACAAGTTCTTTCCTATTTGATCCTCAAACAATCCCGCGAGGACAGCAGAACACGAGTCAACAAATGTGTTCGGATGGGAGCCCTGAGGTCCAGGAGGTCAGGACCTTCTTCGGCTCCCCGGCCAGGAGCTGTGGCCAGAAACCAGAACACTTGGTTTTCTGACGGCGCTTTCAGTTTTGCTTTCTGGTCAACCAGCCCCACAGAAAGCACTCGCGGGCCCTGCACCTGCCTTCCTGGGGGCCGGAGATGGATGGAGGGGGCGAGTACAGAGCAGAGCCAGGCCGAGGCCCCGCCTGGGGCTCCTGCGGGACAGGCTGCCCCTGGGTTGTCACGTCAGGAAAATCCTGCCTCTGACCACACGGCAACCATGGTTTGGGTTTTTCAGTTTCCTTCTCTTGCCTAACTCGGGCCAGAGCTCAAGTTCCAATCAGATGTGTAGGCTTAGTTTCAAGGCGACTGGAATTTCCTTCCTGGGTGGTGAGCTGATCCCAGGGGGCCATGGGTGCCTGGCCAGCCTCAGCAGCAACTAGATCTGCACGGATGCTGGCTGAGGCCACTTCCCCCCACCAGGTCCATGCACGCTGAGCCGGAGGACACAGAGGGACACTGGTGTGGTCTACTCTCTAACTTACCAGCAGTGTCTGCTTTTTCTCCTTCATGCTTGAAGGAAGAGGCATTGTGAGTTCCCTCTTATCTCTCCTCCAGTGCCTGGAAATACACAGAGGGAGCCTTCTACCTCTGGGTGGTTTGCAGGGCACACCCCCTCTGCAGTTGCTTTGTTGCCTACATTGTTCCTACAAATGTAGGAAGTAGTTCTTTTGTAAGTGAACTTGAAGACATAAACACTGAGTCCAGAGGTCAGGGTAGATGGAGGTCTGGGGGGCAAGATGGACATGAATTGTGACCAAACGGAGCAGAAGGGGCAGAGGTTCCAAGTAGGGAGCCGGCGTGGAGCAGGGCATGCAACTGAGGCAGCTGCGCTTTTCATCAGAAAACACTGTCCCAAGATGATGTTTTTCTCCACTTATCTCTAATGCATGTTTTATGAGCCAGAAGTCGTGTCATCCAAGCAACACAGGAGTAGGAACAGGGGCACACAAAGTCCTGCTGTGTGTGCAAGTCTTAGAAATCTGTTTTCCTGAACAAACAAGTCCGTTGAAAGAACAAAGTCTGAAAGTGAATCATAAACTCTTGTTTTGTTGGAGCAGACACCGGTTTTGAAAACATCTCTGTTGGGTTGGGGGCCACAGACGGGCATCGGAGGACCAGAAATTAAGTATAAACGTCCAAGAAGCAGACAGACCAGCTGACAAGTCTGTTCTTTCTTTTCTTTTTTAATTCAAAGGCAAAGATAACACAAATTTTCCAACACATTGAGAACATTGTACACTGTGTAAGGCTTCAAGTAAACAGCTTTTGTTAACTCTCACATAAGTGAATTTAATAAGTGGAAACAACATCCTTAATATAAAAGCTTTGTCAGAAGCCCAAAACGAATTCTGAATCTGGCTTTGCAGGAATTAACGTAAGCAATCTGATGAAGACATTTTTTTTTAAATAAATCCCAAAGCATTATGAATTACTGAAAATTATGTAGCTGAAAGAAACCCTCCAAATTGTGTTACTTTCTCTACTGAAGGTTGGTATTGCTCTTTCCAATGGGAACGCAAACTCTATTAAATGTAAAAATCCAAATACTCTACTTTGAGGCAATATGTTCAAATATTTTCTTTTCAGAACATGAACAGAGCTCCTAGGAAAGCTTGGGACGTTTGAATGAAAAGTATAAGGCCACTTAGACTGTAGACAAGCTTGTTTGGAATATTTGAAAACTACTTAAAATTTCTCTTTAATAATATGATCTGGGGATTAAATCTAACAAGTGTGGGTTTCTGTATATACACACAGGCTACTTGGGGGATATTTGCCCATTTCTAAAAGCTGGCTGACTTTGAAAATATCCAAGACAGCCCATTCAAGCAAAAAATAAAATATCGACGTAAGCTCGAGGCAAATTCCTTCAAAAACCAAAGTGAGATTTTCCTGAGTTTTAAAATAAGTAGATTTATCATAAAATTCTCCACTTTTGGATAATACACACAGCCACCATAAACATTAATTGTTTTGGAAGTCCCTGGATCAAGCTCTGTTCATTTCCATTTGCCTCTAACAGCAAAACTGACCAATATTTGACTAAATGGAATGAATGGAAATATGTAAAAGAATGAACTCTCTTCTTTAGATATCGGCAATTTTTTCAGATGATTTACAAAAGACCTGATCAATGTGGCCATAATTAAAGGTCAAGGACATGAAAATATAATCTTTCATGTACACGTTGAGTTTTCACAGTTATTTTCCTAGTTTCTCATCTTGTCATAATCTCTCCGTGTGAACATAGGCAAACTATGACTTCTGCTTCATCCTCCTGAGTGCCCACGAGGTTCTGGGCAACAGGTGGACATGGCCGGGGCCCCCCGTGACTGCTGGCTGCCCGCCCTGCCCTGCTCGGGGCTGGCTCTCTGGCACGCAGTCCCTTAGGACAATCTGCTGAGGTGTGGCAGGGATGCAGTTTTGTTTACAGGGCAATGGTTCTCCTGGTGACACTCTTCCAGGAATCCAGGCTCTTTTCCCAGGAAGAATGTTTTTCCAAAGGGTAGATCGATATCCTCTCCCCTTATATGGAGAGTTAGTAAGATAACCCGAGAACTACAGGTACACACCCAAGGGCAGCGTCGGGTGTGCATGCCCAAGGCACAAACGTGTCACGAGGAAGGCTGAGGGCACTCGGGACACCGAGAGGTGACCGGATAGGACAGCCCACAGCCCTGGGCGCCCGCCACGAGGGGATGGAGCACAGATGCAGGAGGAGCAGGAAGGCAGGTGCTGCTCCGGCTCCTGAGTTATTACACCTGTGGCGGGGGCGGGGCCGGGGGCCAGAGAAGAGGGAAAACTGAGACGGGGTCTGCGAGGACGGGCGGGGGGGTCAAAACGCCTTTACACGCATATTTATCAGTTGAGACGTCCTGAGAGACTAGGGAAAGAACAGTTAATATGATACGGTCTGTTTCCTTAGCACACAGCCCGGAGAGGGAGGCAGGTATGCAGACCGTCCGCACAGGCAACAGAGGTCTGCACCTCGGAGCAGGTGTGAGTCACGACAGGGGCAGCACCAAGGGCATCCCTCGCTCTCCTCTGGGGCTGTAGGAAACCTCTGACGAGGAGAGCAATTGGGGTTCTGTCGTAGAGGATGAGAAACAACTTTCTAGATGTGAATTTAAAAGTAGCATTGACCTATATACACGACCAAATGTGAAATGGAGAGCTAGTGGGAAGCCGCTGCAAAAAACAGGGAGATCAGCTCGATGCTTGGCAATGACCTAGAGGGGTGAAATAGGGAGCGTGGGAGGGAGGCTAAAGAGGGAGGGGATATGGGGATATGTGTATACATACAGCGAAGTCACTTTGTTGTACAGCAGAAACTGGCACAACAGTGTAAAGCAATTTGAAATAAAGACCTGAAAAAAATTTCAAAATAAAAGTGAAGTACATTCTCAGCATAGATCAATGAAAGTAGAACGCACATCTGCAGTGCAATGAGAGCACCAGAGTGACTGAAGCACTGGTGTTATGGGGGGGGGGGATGGGATGAGATGGGATGGGGTGCATGGGAGAGATGAGGTTCCTGGGGTCGGGGACTCTGGGGCAAGACTATACAGGACCAGATGAACTCCTGTGGCATTGGGATTGGCTTTTGTGGAGCAGGGTGTGTGTGTGTACAAGCACACGCATACATCTATGTGATTGTATCGATGCTTATTTCATTCAATGAAAATGAGACTAGAGACAGGGGAACAGATCCTGAGGGAAAGATTATGATTTTGACTTGGGGCACCTTCCCTTTGAAATGCTGTACGACCTTCATGTAGAGAGTTCCAGAAAGCAGATGGAAACACGAGTGTCAGGAACTCTCCAGCAAGATAAAACCCAGAGCCCTGCAGATGGGTGCAGGCAAGAGCGTATCCCCGTGGGAGGGGCAGCTGGAGCTCAGGACCCCGTCCCTTGCCCTCGGAGACGCTCGGGCCCCACTTCTCATTTCCACATGGCGACGCCCACACTGGTGTGTTCTCATTTTCCACATCACGCTACCGCACAGCTGAAAGGAGCTCGGACTGTCTCAGCCACGTGACCCCAGGTGAATAAAGGACTTGCCAGAGAATATTCCTGGGATTTTCCCTTAAAAATAATCAGTTTCACAGAGATTGTATAATATCTGCATGTCATTGATGCTAAGCACACGCTGAGGTTTTATGTTTTAATATTACTGAGTTTGTATGCACCTGCCAGGCCCTGGCAGCCAGGCAGCCGGTGCCCTCATCGTGTGACCTCAGCTCTTATTCCCATGGCGTCGGGAGCAGTGAAAACCCCTCCGTATTTCAGCCAACAAATCCCTCCTGGGATAAAACAGCCCATTTGGAATGATAGTGGCACCAATTCCTCAAGAGAACACGGCGGTCTTAAAGGCTCACGCACCTCCTAGGGCTTTGAAATACACGAAGCACCAGCTGACAAAGGTGGGAGCAGAAAGCTGTGGTTCTGGTGCGCTGTCCTCGGCCACGTCCGGCACTGTCACCGGGAGGCCTTGCAAGGAGAGCAGACTCCTGGTCCCCCTCCAGACACGCTGAATAGGGAGATTAACAGTGGGGTGACGGATAGGTTCTGGGGCCTGTGCTTTCACATGCTCCCCAGTTACTCACAGACAATCTGAAATTTGATCACTATTGATCAAAGTGGTTACAGCCTAAAAAAAAGGTCTCAGAGCGGGTGTTGCCATTTTGGCAGAGAAGGAAGCACGCCTTTTTCCCTTGCATCTCTTATTTCTGTTCCTTTTTTTCTTCCCTTCCTTTATTTCTTCCTTTCTCTCTTCCTTCTTTGTGCATTTATTGAGCAACTCCTATATTCGAGAACCTGCATGAGGTGCTCAGGCTACAGAGACGCATGAAACATCATCCCGGCTCCCTGAGCACATGGGGTCCTCTGTGACTGATGGGAAGAATTCACAACAAAAGAGGTCCCGGGGGAGGGGTTGAAATAACCCAGTCTGCGGCGGTGTGCGTGTTTATCACCTGAACAGTGGAGACATCTTTGCTTTGATAGGAGGAATGTTCAACCCGTCTTTTTTGAAAACAGAGAGAAACTAGAACCATTTATCTTTTTTAACCATTCCTGGTCCATGATAGTAAAACTCTGAGCTCTTTCTGTATCAAGTTCTGGTTTGAAAACCTTAATGTAATACAGGCTGTATCAAACAATTCAAAATTCAGGTGCCGCAGCTTGAGCTATGTTCTGGAACCAGCGTCTGGAAGACGTGAACGTTATTAACTCTGCCTGTTTGATACAAAAAGAGGAGGTGGGTTACATAACTTAAGCCCCAGGACATGCTGGGTATCGGGAGAGTTGAACACTGAATTCTCAAAAAGTGCAATTCAAGGGCTGCAGAGATTCAGGCACCAGAAGATGTTTCTGCACATCTGTTACTTTCCAGGCATTATGAACCTCTGGGAATTCAGAGAGGAAGACTATTTAGTCCTTTTCCTTTTGGAGCTGAGGACCTGATGATGGAGGCCTGTAAGCCCACAACAGACAGGTGCACTTGTGGCCCCTCTGAAATCTCTATTGGTTATGACCACACATTGGTGTTCATTTTATATTTCTAGGTCCATTCTAGTTTCCTGAGCTTCTCTTTCATTCTGTGCTCTGCCGCACCTTTCAGCCCTCCGGAGGCAGGCGGTTGGTGCGGAGGCCTCAGCAGGGCAGCTCCAGGCGGTGGCTCTGGCTCAGGCCAGCTCCCTGTCTCCAGAGGGAACACCTGCAGGACAGCCTCCCTTTCTGCTGTATTCTGGTGTTTTCCTTGGGGTTGCAAAGAAAGTGCTGATGTTTCAGAAGCAAAGCCTCAAATTGTCAGCTGAACATTTAAAAGTGGACAGTGTCGTGAGTGGGCAGTACCCAGGTGGCATTAGGAGGCCAGGCTAGGCCCCACCTGCTCACCTGTGTGGCTCCGTCTGCAAAGATCCAGGGAGGAGAGAGCTCCTGCTTTGGCAGGTTGGATGCCTCTTCCTCACCACCTGTATACCTGATGAACTTCCCCAAATCATCACATAATTGTTGACGCAGTCTGCCTTCATGGCAGGTACGGGGCCCTTTATTCTCTTCATTTGTTCTGCCTTCTTCTGGTCTTCCATTTGTCCATTTCACACACAGTTTGAGGGCCTTGACAGTGCTCAGCTCCCAAATGATGGCCTGGCTGTCCAGGGATCAAGCGGCCCCTGCCTTTGTTTGCTGGGTGCCCAGGGCGAGCCAGGCCCCTGAGCATCTCATCATGGACCACAGTGTGTACCCTGGGAATCCCTTCTCTGCATCTGCCCCTGCATCCTTGACATAGAAGGCGACCAAATGTACAAAGGTCTGTGGTCGTCCTGCTGTCAAATAGCCCTGTTCCTCAGAGCAGAGGGGATCTGAGAGAGAAAGAATGAGGTAGAAGAAAAGACAAATTAATTAGCTTGTCAAATCCTTCTCAGACAGCACGGATGCAATAATAGATTTTTGCATAACACGGGATGATTTCCGAGTAATGCGTGGCTTCTGTTACCTTGTTCTGCTTTATGTACTGATTTTTGCTCCAAAGGTATTTGTGATTTAGGACCAATTTCACAAAGGTTGTAAAAGACAGATCAAGTGACATTTTGCAACATTAAATAAATCAAGTTACTCTTAAATTTGTATGTGTGTAGGTCTAGATGTTATGAGGTTGAAGTATGAAACCAATTTTTCACCTGAGAACTCAATGGATATTAAACATGAAACTGTGAATTATTTTTAGCAAAAGTAGTTAATAAGACTTCTATTAAATTTTCAAAAACACATTTCAGCATGTTTAAATATTTTGATATAAAACTTTGTTATTCACTAATTCATGGTTTGTACTTTGCAGGACTTTTAGGAAGAAGATGCAAAAATCCTCAAAATTCTGTGTGCAGTGCAACTACCCCTCAAATGAATTTTTAAGGAGACTGTTCCCATCGCAAACAACTTACACCTATTTTTGGTTTAATTTAAAATGTCCCTGCATTGAAACACTTGAAAGAAGAGCAGAAATATTTTGTGGATTCAGCCAGTGATTTAAGCAAAAATTGCTGTATAAATACTCATCATACATATGAACAATATTTTTATATTATCTGCAATCATAATGATTCTTCCCACATAAGCACACTGCAGTGTTTGAAAGTGGTGCGTAAAACTCACAGTTTATTTTCAAATCTATGAACTGCTTCAGGAATTTTATTGATAAGTTCGGTTTCTTTTGTTCCAGCTGTGTGATATTTTTCCCAGTTGAAATAACAAAAACTGCCAACGAAAATCTAAACACTGCGACGATCCAAGAAAGATTGCTTAGTGTGTTATTACCGTCAGCAGAACACAAATTATATGAGAAAAATCTTCACGATAGCGCCGAAATCAGTGACTTCTTGAAAGTAAAGGCAAGGAAAGTTGTATGCGACAAGTAGATCGCAATTTATTAATTTTGAATGTAACGACTTGATCACACATCCAAACATCCCCAGCCCATCAGCAGAACGTCTAGAACGAAGTGTGCGTAACTTGTGTTGTAACTGTAAAGCGGTATTTGTCAGGGCGTGGCTAGGGTGCATTTGGTTCAGCTAAATTTGTTAGCATGTGGTCCATCTGCGCTGCTGGAACCAATACCGCAGACAGGATGGCTTACAAACAGCAGGACGTTATTGGCCACAGTCCTGGGGACCGGACATCTGCGATCACGGTGTCAACAGGGTCGGGACGGGGGCTCTTCTGGTCACAGACTTCTCGCTGTGCCCTCACGCGGCGGAAGAGGCGAGGCAGCTCTCGGGGTCCCTTTTATAAGCGCACTAATCCCATTCATGAGGGCTCTGCCCGCAGGACCAAATCACCTCCCAAAGGCCCCACCTCTTAATCCCACCCATTGGGTGTTAGGATTCCGACATGTGAGTTCTGGGGGGACACAGACATTCAGACCATAGCAGTCAGTTTGAGTTGTGTCTCTCAAATAGGGAGACCTGGTGTGCAGGCTTCGATTTTCACTCTTCCTCTGGTCCCTTCGATGTCGGAGAGGGGTGGGGGGGGCCTGGCTGGATGCAGGCACAGCCTCTTGCCAGAACTGAGGCTGGTGTCAGATTCTTTGGCTTGTTTGGGGGAAGTTATTGGGGAGGGAGTTTGAAGAATCCATTGTCTGTTGACCTTTCCAATGAAGGACTGAATTCTGCTGTTGAAAGAGAGGTAGGTCTCCCACCATGTTCACTGTAGCTTCTTGCTTCCAAGGTCAGGTCAGTTTACAGGGCTTTGGGTGTAGAGGTAAACCAGCAGAGCACGTCTAGGCGACTATAACCCGCACAGAGAGGGTGCCCAGATCCTCAGCATCCCCTTTCACCTCCCCACGCGCACCGGCAGATGCCAGATTGTCAAAGATGAGGCAGACCCAGGAATTAGGCCTCAGAAACTTGTTATGGAAAACAGAGTTTGGGGAGACATGAATTGCCCCCAATCTTCAGAGAGGCACTCTCTCAAGACATCAGTGCTGCCGCGGAGCCCAGACCTGGTGCCTAGTGTGTGTTCAGTGGACAAAGGGACGAGTGAAATGTACTTGTATCTGAGCATCACCCCACAGCATAACCAGAGTAACTGAATTCTGAAAAGAGCTTGAATGAGCTTGATGCTAAAGGCGAAGGGAGAAGCCATGTACCCGGGTCCCGGTGGCTTCTCTCCAGGCAACTATGTGACTAGTGTTTTATTTGGACCAACGTTGAAGAGTCTGGCATTTCCCTCCCAATTGGGATGCTACTGGGAGGCCACAAAGCTCCCCCAAATAGAGGGAGGAGTAGGTGACTTGTCAGAAGAAGATTTTTCATTTTTCCTGCATCTTCTTAGAGCATCTGGTTATCATCACTACATGTGTCACATTTAACACTGCCTCATTCCCTAAGTAGCATCTTCCAGAATTCAAAGGCAAAAACCAGAGGGATTCCTGCTTTCCTCTAAGATCCTCATAAGTTCAAAGCAGGGAATGCAGAGAAAAATTCACTTAGATTTTCCAGTGACTACGGTGTTTCTGGGCCTGAGGAACGCGCTCTAGAAAGCCTCCAGTAGCAGGTTTTAGAACCTAATGATTCGATTTAGCGTACAGGCTTGGAAGTCACGTAGTAAGTTGCAAATGAACTTGGCTAAATTACAAATCAGCAGTGAACTGGCAAGAAAGAGAAATCCAATTTTATCTTTTTAAAACATAACTGGACTTCCCTAGATGCCCAGCACTCATTAATGTTAAGCAAAGGGTAACTTGTTAAACTTTAAAAAGAAGAAGATCAACGGAACATCGTAAGACGTCTTTGTAACCGAGCATCCTTTAATGAAAAGCCGCACCTGCCGTGTGACTTACAGTTCCCTGAATCAGCATCACTCCTGGCTTTACCATGTGCACACGGGCACTTCACAGCCCACATCCATTTTCCTTAAACTGGTTCCTTTGCCTGGTGTTTTCACTGCCTCCTTAGAAACTTCTCGAAAATGTTGACAAGTCCCTCTTCTTCAGAATGGGAGTCATAATGTGGAATTTCCATATTACATGGGAAAAGAAAAGTGCCAGAGTGAAAAATTAACCAATAAAATGACTGGGCATTCCCGAAGTCTCATGGAAGTCCTGGCCACCAGATTCCGAGCTCTAAACAGTCTTGTATCTCGTTTCACGGGTGCCTCTTTGCTACTGAGTCTTTCCTAGTTCTTTAAAACAAAACTATTATACCAGGTCGATAGCCAAGACGAACATTTACTAATGAGTCTATATCCCAAAAAGTAGATTTAAAATTTTAATCTTTCTGAGTTTCAAGTGTAACCTAAGCCCAATGAGGGTCTCTATTAATATACACATGTATCTGAATCATTACATAGCTTTGGCGCAGGCAGAGAAAGTGCTGATTTCTTATGCAATTACCAGCTCCCATTCTCCCCTCTTTAGGAGAATTAACATATTATGTAAATTATTTGACAAATATGGTGCAAATGTCATTAATAAAACATGAAAGTGGATCTGTGTCTCCAATTAGCATTTTCATTGTATTTCCAGTCCAGTCTCAGCTTACAGCTTCTCTACTTTGTGAAAAACCGTGTTGCCATCATCAGAAACCTGTCTACGTGAGAGTTCCAGCCTGAACAGAGTGCGTGCTGAAGGGCTGGCTGGTGCGGGCGGGGCGGGGGGGGGTTCTGATGGCGGAGGAAGGAGGGGACAGAGGGAGGAAATTCCAGGTGGACTCAGCTTCACCACTCCCCCCAACCCCCACCCATCCTGGTACCTACTCGCCTCAAAAATCCTCAAGTCCATCCCACGTGTTTCCCGGGTGATGACATTCTGGGCTTGTTTATGGAAGCTCAGTAAGCCGGAGGTTGAATTTAGATATGGTAGACCTTACCCTCTTCTAATAGGTTGAGATGTTGTTTGGTGGCTGGATTCAGAATCGTCCCCACAGCGAGTTTGACCTTCAGTGGTTTGTTCTGGGGAATTTGTGAGCAGGAGATGCAAGTTTCCTGTTTCAGGGTGAGATTTCTGGGAGGCCATTGTAGAACGAGCATTCGTTTCTGCTGTTGCAGGCTTTTAAAACCAAAGATGCCTCTTACTTTGAAGGAATCTCAGTCCCTACGCGCAGACGTGGCATTTCAAAGGAAAAGGGCCGTTTTGTTTCTGTTTTTTTTAAACGCAGATAGTGTGGTAACTGTCATCAGTCTTAACACGTCATCACAGAGATGAGACCACCCCAATAAACTGGACAGAAAGCACCGGAGGAAAATTACTCGGGAAGAAATGTCCCAGGCACGGATTCTAAAATTAATTTCTCAGCCTAATGGAAACTGTACTGCTAATAATTAAAAGGTGTGGGTTATCAGGGGGCCCAATGAGAGAGGAATTCATATCTCTTTGCACGGACCGACTGAGATGAAATTATGTAGATGATTTAGCAAGACAGGGTCCCTGCTGTTGCTTCCATTAACCAGGTTAGGGGGGGATGTGGTGGCGGCTGAGGGGCTGGGGGTGGGTACACAGAAGTCAGGGGGTCTGATAACCCAGACAGCCTGCCAGGCTGAGCACGTTCAAAGATGGTCAGCTCTCCCTTCCTGACCTGGGTGGCCCTAGCTACAGATGAAATGGGTATCTCCTCTCATGTTTCAAAATGCCCATTTTTGTTGTCCATCACGGAAACCTTTGTGACGTGGTCAGCGGCTCCTGGGTGAAGGTAAAGCCATGACAACCTCCATCGCCCACCAGGTAAGATCCAAGCAAAGACAGTACCTGACCCACAACAGGCTCACAGTTCCTGATCCCCACGTCTTACAGAACGCCGGCAGCAGGCAGTGACCCTGCAGCGTCCCACCCATCTGTCCTCCCTGGGGGACTCCAGCTGCATTTCGTTTTCAAATATTTAACTTTAACCTGTTTAATATTTAGTAAGGCTAAAGGAATAAAAGATGAATTATTGAAGAGATTAATGGTTTTAAAATCCCCCCCAAAAGTCACAGCCATGCCGCTTTGTATCAAAAACTCATTTCACAGGCATTAATTTTTTAATAAAATACTGATTGTGTGATGAAGAAGTGTTTGTAGTAAGTGCCAACAGTCCGTGGAAGGGCGTTCAGATTTTCTTGGGCTAAGTGCGATCAGAATTGAGTTCTCTCTTCTGTGGGTTCTGGAAACTGTTGGGGAGAAACTCGAAAGGGACACACCCTTCGTTTTTCTCCTAATTTGTAACCTGAGTGAACATTGGAAACCTGACGACATTGGACACCTCCCCCACGAAGGGGAGCACGTGGATTTTCAGACCATAACTCAGCAGACAAAGGGATCATCGTTAGGAATTGTGGTTTCTGGGGGCAAAAGAAGAAGAAGGGGGGCTAGGGTGGTGAATATTTAAGTGGGATCCATAGGTGCGGCTTTGTTAATAGAGAAATCCAGTTTCGGAGCCAGCACAGATGGTGGAGCGGGGGAGGGGTGGGCGGGGGAGGGAAACAGAGGAAAGATGGTGGCTAATGTCTCCCCCCACCTATTTTTTTCGCCGTACACATAATTTGCATTATCATCTTGTATTTCTCTTTCATATCTGCCGTTGAGAAGAGACATGATCTTCACATCTATCATTGCCACTCACAGAAATTCCTTAGTGATGTTTCCTGGGGAGCAGATATTTTCCATGGTACGTGGAGGTGATAATGGGAGAGAACCCTCTCTTGCATATTATTCCAAAATGAACATTGTAGATGGAGGCAGAGAGGAATGTAGGTGAACAAGCTGCAGTTCGGAGAACATTGACAAGATTGAGACTAAAGATTGTCACTGGGAGAAATCTGCAAGGTTATAACATCAGATTGGAAAAGAGGGAGCAGCTTGGATTCAAGGGAAAGGTGAAATGGTTTTCGTTGGAGAAGGAGAAAGGAGGCAGTCCTTGTGGGCAGCACTGCAGCACCGACTTTCTGCACAGCAGCAGAGTCCGGGGATTTATGCTGTCCCGCTGCAGGGATGCATACGTAAATGCATATTCATAAGTCCTCCCAAAGCTGGAAGCAAAGCCCTGTGACATGAGAGGGTCCTGCTCAGGAAGTGACTGATTCCTGCACCCCCGGGACGGAGAGGGGTTCCCATGATCACAGGCACCAGACCCTCTCTTCCCCGAGGGGAGACCGAGGCTGCACTGCTCTTAGCATCTTCAGAAGCTCTAAGAGTCATGTGTGTTCTTCCAAAGACAGCACGGGGCACTGATAGCTTTAAAAGAAATGGGGAGCCACCTTTAAGAGATTCCATTTCAACAAGCTGGATGCATTCCTTTGTGTTCATTCTTTTGAAGGAATGGAAATGAGCACCAAGGTGAAGGGCAGCTGTGGTTGCAGACAGAAACACACGCTCCCAAACGCAGCTTTTCACCGGAGAAAATGCAAGACGGTGAAAACTCCTTTTTAAAAACATCAATACCTTCTATTTATAGAGCTTGTCAAAGGGGTTTGAAGTCAAAAGCAATCATAGCCAATGCTTTAAAACTCTACACGTGCAAAATAAACTTACAAAGATCTTTAAAAATATTAGGTCAAAGGTCCAGAAACATACATCTGAGTCTGCCATCTCCAGTTTGTCTTGTGCACATGGAAGGAGGTATGTAAAATGACCCCCAAATGCAGTTTTTTGACAACTTTTACAACCCGATCCAACTGCACCTACATTGTTTGCTTCAGATAGATTTTTAGAGTTTTGTCTGAGGACTTCTTTTGGTAAGTTACATATTTTATTTTTCCCAAAATACAACTCATGTATTTCAGAGAAAGAAAAATCTCTCAGTTTAGGGACGACAGTTAGGAGTAATCATTCATTGGGAATGTTTGTGACTGGCTGGTTTTGATTTGCATAAATGCTTTCAAGCAACAGCAATTTGCTGGAAGATTCTCAAGCCTTTCAATCAAACAAAAACTTTTCCCTTTTCGGGGGGCCGAGGGGTGGAAAACTGGGAGATTTTTTTATAAAGCCCTGGTTACAACACACACATACATCCTTTTATTTTTTTTTAAAGAGTTTACATAAAAATGTCTTTGGGAAGCCTTCAGGTGCATGGTGGGGTTTGTCTTTTTTTTAAATTGAAGTATGCTTGATTTACAATGTTGTGTTAGTTTTGATTGTACAGCAAAGTTTCAGTTATACATATATATGTATATGTACATATATGTATATTCTTTTTCAGATTCTTTTCCACTCTAGGTTATTACGAGATATTGAGTATACGAGGGTGAGTCAAAAAGTATCTGCACTCTGGCTATAGAATTTACTTTAATTAACTTTTAGAAAAGACAAACACATCATTTTTCAACATAATCTCCTTGCTTTTCAATACACTTTGTCCATCTGTCAACAAGCTTTCGTATTCTCTCATTAAAAACTGTTTTAGGCTGAGCTGCGAGGCACGAATACACCAGTCTTCATCAGAAGTGACTCTTCATCCTTGTAGGGCTGCTTTCAGGGGACCAAACAGGTGAAAGTCCAATGGAGCTAGATCAGGACTACAGGGAAGATGCTTTAACACCTCAAAACAAAGCTTTTGCAGAGTGTCGACAGTGTGGGCAGACGTGTGCGGACGTGTACACCCTTAGACCACAAAAAAAAAAAAAACGAATCACTGCACGCTGCTCTTCTTTCGTGCAAATCACAAGTGAGGCATCCATGTTTGCTCGCACTACAATTACAGATGAGCCGATGTAACACGTTCACACCTGCACAGCAGTGACTGGGGAGCCAGCAGCCTTGAACGGAAAGTGCTGATAAGACAGTGCAGCCAACAGAAGTTTAATGTAACCGGCGTGCGGGTAATTTTTGACTCACCCTCGCAGTTCCCTGTGCTGTACGGTGGGTCCTCGTTGTGGGCTTTGTCTCATTTGGAGGTGCCCGTTGTGAATCTGCTTCACACAAATCCCTTCACCGGGAACCGAGAACGAGAACCGCTTCTCATCAGGCAGGGCCGGGGCGTCTGTGCCACAGACATCACAGCAAGTGTTTCCCGTTTCGCGGGTTTTCCGCCTAGCCGAGGCCTCCTCCCTAGGCCCCCTGAGCTAAGCCCACCAGCCTCCTTGCTCTCTTCCGTTCTCCTCCGCTGGTTTCTGTCTTTCTGACTTGCACCCTCTTCCAGCCTCTCTCCGTCCAGGAGGCACACGCCCCCCTCCAGGGGCGGTCACCTCTGCCCTGCTGCCCACGCGGTCCCGCGCCTGCCCTCCAGGCCTGCCATGTGTGGAGGGAGCCCCGGCTTCCCGACCCTCTCAGCCCTGAACTTGGAATCTGACTCCTCGCCCGGAGCCTAAGGCTGCCAGTGAACATCCCGCCGGCGCGTCCCAGCCTCCTGGGCGCTTTCCCCTTTTCATTTCTTCTGACCTTCCTTCCGGCCTTGACCTCACATCCTACACTCCCTGCCGTCCAGCTGCCACCCCACCGCTGCCCTGAGACGTCTCAGGGACCCAGGATCCAAGGGACCCTTCTGGCCCCCGGGGGCACCTTCCCTGCTGAGGCTGGGCCGGCCGCCCCCCCCCCCCCCCCCCCGCCGCCTCCACACCCATGTCCCCCAGCTGTCTCGGGGGTCCTCACCAGTGACGGTGTCGCTTCATCTCCTGTTCCTACCTGAGCCGTAACGTGAGTGCTCCCCGGGCAGGTCCTCACTCAGCCCATCTGTTTAGAATCACCGATGGGCACCTCCAGGGCCCCTGGGCTGGGTCTTGCAGTTGTTAGCACAGTGTGAGCCGTGCAGTCCTGCCTCAGCGAGACACATCCTTAAGAAGTGGGTCACTTAGGCTGCTGTGAGCTGAAAGTGTCAGAACAGGAGCAGGTGCAGCCCCGCGGGGACAGAGAACAGAGTGCCGATCGGAGCAGGGGGGAGGAGGAATTTCTTGTCTCTCAGGGAACACCGACGGTCTTCCAGGAGCTCGCGGCAGCTCGCGTGGCTGGAGCAGGACTGAAAGGTCAAGAGCGGAGGGTACGAGGCAGAAGATGTGGACGTGGACAGGACTGGGATGTGTCGTCCTACGGACCTTTTTAAGGAGCTGGTACTTTAACCTGGGTCCCTGAACAGTTTATAAGCGAAAGAGTAAAATGATCACATTTGCATTTTAGAAGCTGGACTTTGATAGCGGCGTAGAAAACAGACCGGGGCACCCGAGTGGGCAAGCGGAAGAAGCGGTCGAGGGGAGATGTGAAACCTTACAGCAGAATAGGAGGAGGCGGGGTCAGCTGGATTAGCGCCACGGAGGGCGGGAGGGACACACAGCGAGGTTACTGGCAGACGGCAGGTGCTCTCGTCCTTTTTAACTGACCACTTACTCGCTTAGTGATGCTCACAAAATTGGACGGTCTTTACTGATAGCTTTGGTAGGAAAAGCCAAGTCTGGGTCCTGATTTGCCCATGTGGGGTCCTGGGGCAGAGGCATGGGTTCCTTGGGTGTGGCTGAGCCCGGGGGCAACATCAGCAACTAACAACAGCGCTGGTTGCCACGTGTGTGAGAAAGGACAGCTTCGTGGCCGCCATTGGTTCGCTGACCTTCCTCTCGTGTTGCTGACATCGGGACACATGTTGAGACGTGGAAACACATCAGCCATGATTCCTCCCATCAGAGAGTTCACAGCCTAAAGAGAGCGATAGAGAGAGAGAGACACCACTGAACCCCAGTGTGACTTGTTACAAAAGCCATAACACAACGCGGTCCGTACAACAGACAACTGCACACGTGTCTGGCCCGTGAAGGGAAGGGCCCTGCTCTGCTTACAGCTGTGAAGAAGCTCGTTCAGAGACATCTGACCTCAAGGAACAAGTGCGTGTTCAGCAAACATGTTGCCCTTCCGGGAGCAGGTGGAATGTAGTCCCAGTACCAGAAAATGCCAGAACCCAGATTTTAGGGAGGCTCAACAGGTGGAAATCTTCAGATACCAGTGCCTCCAAACACATTACTTTTTGCGAATGTGCTATTTTCTAATATTTGTAATTTTAAGACAGATCTTCATTTTAACCGTATTTATTAAGTAGAAGATTCCGGGAATTTGGGGGTGAGCTTTGGAGACAGACTTCTCTCTTGCTCCTCTTCACTTGGAGGGTCCCTGCGGAGGTTGCCACCCTCGCAAACGTCTACACCTGAAAGCGAAACAAAACAGTATTTTACCAAGAGCTGGGCAAGCCCGTGGGTCTCCCTGATGTCTGGTGAATGCCAAGTTCTGGGTTAATGATTAAGCAGAGTTAGGGGAACTGAGCAAGGCTTTTTGCTTCCTACTCCTCCTTCTCTGAAACCAGACTCCAGGAAGCCCCAGCCCCACGGGGTATCAGGGGAGCTGGTGCCGGGAGTCCGCTCCATCTGGTTACGGCAGGCCTCATCATCCGGAAAGGCCAAGGGATCAGGCTGCCTACCAAGTGACCTTAGGTAAAAGAGGAAGCAGAGGAGTGGCTGGTGGATGTTGGGTGCTGCCTTTAGGGTGCAGAGACCCTGCCCAGCAGGGGGGCCAGGCCAAGGGTGTCACCCATCAGATACAGCTTCATCCAAACGTGGAATGTGGTTGGGTAGCTCAGAGGGTGTGTGTGTGTGTGTGTGTGTGTGTGTGTGAGAGAGAGACAGACAGAGAGAAAGAGGGAACTTGGAGCCTGGGTTCCCTCCATAGGACGGTCCTAGAGGAGGGGCCCCCACCTCAGATCACACTGTGGTCAGAATGAGGGGATACGAAGGTAAGCACAAGAGCCGGATGCGCTCTAGACACATTATTCTGCCCTCATGGAGCTTAGAATCGAGACAGGAGCCACATTTGTTCCACAAAACTGATCATTCCTAATGCTACGTTGCCTTAGACACGAGTTGGATGGAGCGAGGACACGGAGCTGGTGTTTGGAGAAGGTCCTTGTCCTGGAGGCAAGATGTCAAAGTGTGAAAGATGATTCCGTCTCCATAAACAGAGAAGATGGCACTTCAGATGCTTGAGCCCAAAGCAGATTTAAATGTTCAATTTCTTACCTGGTTCCTCATTTGATTCTTTGTCAAGCTGTGACCTGATAATTTCACATGAAACACTTGTTCCTGTTTTAGAGACAAAACCGTAGGTTTTACTGAAACAACCAGGAAACAGACCTTCACAGAACGCCGCTCCTCTTCCATTCCGTGTTCTGTAGCTTAGAAGCCGTGCTGACCGGTCCCGTTGGCTGCTTCACAAATAATGAACAGTTCTCTTCTCTTTGACCACTTTAGTTTCTGAAGGTAAAGCTGGAATTAGAAATGCTAAAATAAAAATTCCCCAGGCAGGAGATTGAAAATCCTGAGTTCTGATCACAAGGAGACAGTTTTTCCTTTTCTTTCTATTGTACAGACAGATGAAAAGACAGACGTTAGCTGAACGTATTGTGGTCATCATTTCACAGTGTCTGTAAATCACACCATCACTCTGGAGGCCTTGAACTTCTACAGTGACGTATGCTGATCATTTCTCAATGAAACTGAAAAAAAATTCTCCAGGCGTTGGAGGAATCAGACTTGGGGCGGGGGGAGGGCACGTGTCCATCACTTGAACTTGTATCTCCTTGTCTTTTTACCCCGTTGATGGGTAGAGCCTGGGTGTGTTGAGTTGTACCATAGAAAATCCAGAGGGTCACAACAGACACACCCCACAGGGAGCCAGTCTTGTCTGTCGTGAAGATTCCACGCAGGGCCGTGGGGCTTGTCTGTCCTAACTTCAGGCCAGCGTGTGTGGAATTAAGGAAGCTGGCCTTCATCACTGTCCCCCAGCCATTTTACAGGTGAGGAGATACCAAAGGCTTCTTGGAAATTCACCAAGTAGTAGCTGAGCTGAGCGTGTTTTTTAAATCCATCTCTTCCTATTTCCAGGTCCAGCTCCAGGAGGACGTGGCACCTGGACGCAAAGTCAGTCCCATTTAGCTTTGCCCTCTCGTGCCTCTTAGGGGCATCCTCTCCTCCCTGAATTAGGTACCCAGATATTTTATGTTAAGACATTTACATCTTTAAGGAGCTATGGAAAGAGCACTTTCCCAGAATCCAGATATTAATTAAACAACAGTCCACAAGTCATCAGACCTCTTTTGCCTGCATTTCTCTATCTGTGGGCATCGGGAATGATAATATTTATCCTAGTGTGGAAATATGATGACGTGCAGGTAATTTCAGGATGTGAATTGCTTACATGCACTTGCTTGTGCATCAAACCCTGTTTATCGAGGGTCTAGGATGGACCTGGAACAACGATGTGAACATAACAGGTTCCCGTCCTCTCTCACAGAGCTTGCAGTTAAAGAAAGGAGGCGCAGACCCTATACTGAAAGAGATGGCAAAGCAAGCATGCGGGAACGGGATGCCTGGAGGAAGATGAGTACGAGTGTCCAGTCTGATTTTCAGTACCAGGCTAGTCCTCTTTGAGAAACTCACCTTCCAGCTGAAATCCGAGGCAGGGTGGGGAGTGGGGGACCAATCCCAGCCAAGGGTGGGGGTGGTGCATTCCAGAGAGATGCGCACAGCGTGCCGTCTAAGCCAAGGGCACAGGGACGGTGAGGAGGGTGGGGGCTGGGGTGGGGGGGTGTGCTGTGTGTCCTGCAAGTCCACAAGGAGAGTACGGGTTTCATCTTATTCATTTATTTATTTATGTGCACGTCTCCATTTATTTAGTTATGTATCTATTTACTGAAAGACAGTGGATTTACAAAATTATATTAGTTTCAGGTGTACAACACAGTGAGTCAGTATTTGTATAGATTGTACTCCATTTGAAGTCGTTACAAAATAGTGTCTGTATTTCCCTGCGCTGTACGATATGTCCTTGTAGCTTATTTATTTGATACGTGGTCGTTTGTATCTCCTCGTTCCCTACCCCTCTTTGCCCGCTTCCCTTGCCTCTCCCCACTGGTAACCACTAGCATAAAACTAGGTAACACTTCTTATTTGTTTAATTCAATTTTCATTTTATATTAGAGTTGATTTACAATGTTTTATCAGTTTCAGTGCACAGCAAAGTGAATCATGTACAGATATAAATATGTAAATGAATCAAATTTATACATACACATGTATCTATGCTTTTTCAGATTCTTTTCTCATATAGGTCATCACAGAGCATTGAGTACAGCTCCCTGTGCTCTACAGTGCGTCCTTGTTGGTTATCTATTTTATACACAGCTGTGTGTATCTGTTCATCCCAAACTCCTAATTTCTCCCTCCCCCCACTTTTTCCCCTTGGTAGCCATAAGTTTGTATTCAGTCTGTGAGTCTGCTTCTGTTTTGTAAATAAGTTCATCTGCATCATTTTTTTAGATTCCACATATAAGTGGGTTTCATCTTAAAGGCGAAAGGAAGCCTCTCCTTGGTCTGGTTAGAGTCTGACCTCATCTCTCCTGCTAGATTGCAAACTCTGTGAGGCTAGAAACCAAGATGAACATGCCTTTGCCTTTCTAACAGCAGCGGATACTGTGATTTGTGACTAAACATTTGCTAACTATAGTGTCCTAAGTTACAGAGAGGGCAAAAGTGCTTTATGAGGTGTTTTCTCAAGCTTTGCTGCAACGGGAAAGGCCCTGGAGCTGCGGGAAGGAGAGAAGGTTAACTTTGTTCCATCAAACTGGGTGTGTTTTAAAATGAGAGGCAAATACTTCACCCAGTATAGTCCGTGTGTATATTTGAGTAATGACGAATCACTCCACAGAACACATTTCCTTCCTTTTGAAGTGTTTTCGGATTTGTTTTCTCTCATTCCCTTCGGGCTTTTCAGGATATTACAATGATGCTGGTGAATGTTTCCTGTAGCTCTTGGCTGTCATTTCACAGAAGGAAAAACAAATAGAAAGACCTCAGGGTAATTGTCTCTGTGTCTTGAACGGGGAGCAGGTCATTCTGGAAGCTTGCCCTCCTGGTCCCGCAGACACCAGACCCGGCCGTGAGTGTTTCACCTCGTGGCGTGTGATGTGAGCCAGGGAGACGTCCCCTGCTTCCCTGCCATGGTTTTCCCATTATCCTCACCTCCGCTACCTTTTTTTATGGCTTTTTACATTAGAGAATCATCACTAGTTCTCTCCTTCCACAAAAGGTACCTTAAAACTGGAAATGCTCAAATTCTCCTTATGTTTTATATCTGTTTTCTCAAAGTATTTCTTGATGAATGCATCCATTTGTAAATTCATTCTTTGAACAATTAGGCAGAAAAATGGATTTGATACAGAATTATGTCAGAGTAATTTCTCCATGCTCTCAATTGAATCTGTTTGTCTCTATCGTGTGTGTTAATTCTGTTGAAGTGTAGTTGATTTACAATGTTGTGTTCATTTCTGCTGTACAGCAAAGTCATTCAGGTACACATACGTGTTCTTTCTCATATTTTTTCCCATTCTGGTGTATCACAGGATCTTGAATACAGTTCCCTGTGCTACACAGTAGGACCTTGTTGTTTATCCATTCTATATAAAATCGTTTGCATCTGCTCATCCCAAACTCCCACTCCATCCCTCCCCCGTGTTTTTTTCCAGCTTGAGTAAAAAAAGATAAGGGTTTTGTTTTACTTTCAAGGAGGTCCTCAACCCCAAAGATAAATGCCTTATTCTAAGAACTGTGTTTAGTGTTATCATTTGGGGAAGGGAGTTTTGCAGGGCAGGGTTTGGGGCAGAGATAGCAGAGTGGTACAGGAGAAAGTGAACTTTTTAGGGTACCAGGAATTCAGTGGAGACTGGGAGCGACTGTGTTAGGGAGACCATGGGAAGTATTTATTTGATAAATATGAATCTTTGGGGAATAGCAGATGTAAGCTATTATCTATAGGATGGGTAAACAACAAGGTCCTACTATATAGCACAGGGAACTATATTCAATATTCTGTGATAAACCGTAATGGAAAAGAATATGAAAAATCATCTATATATGTGTAAGTGAATCGCTTTGCGGTACAGCAGGAATTAACAACACATTGTAAATCAACTACACTTCAATAAAGTATATTTTAAAATATGAATTGAATGGCAGTGAGGACACAGCAGTGGACAAAACACCATCCCTTCCTGATGGGGGGTCCACTTCCTCCTGTGGAGGCTGGGATGGATGGGAACAGATGTGAGCATCTCTGACTGTTCCCACTTGTCAGGTGTGAAGTGCACGGTGACCGGAAGCAGGAAGGACCAGGGCGCTTCTCCCCAGGAAGTTACCACCAGTGAAGTGGCTTGAGAGCCACTCACAGACCACATTCCATCACTCTTCAAATCTTCACTGTCAAGTAGACACAGAAGCCGGGATACACCTCCTCCATGCATTGGGTGAAGCCTACACTCTGTCTTCTTTGATTCCAATGAGTATTTTGTATGAAAGGAAAAATGTGACAGCATTCCAATGAGTATTTTGTATGAAAGGAAAAATGTGACAGCATTCGGACAAGGGGACCAGCCAGCCTAAGATCTTCAAATGTTCCTCCAGTGCCCCCTAAAATAATTTGGGAAAGCTATGGATGTACCTCCTCACATACATAAGTTGAAAATGGGAATTTTCTCAATCTTGTTGCCAGGATGAACGTTCCCTTATACTGTGTGTGGAGGTCTCTTTGTTCTAAACATAGTTTTGTTCAAACCTTGGAGTGGAAGATTTTTGTCATCACATACATGGAAAATGATTCTCACAGGATCTAACCCGTTCTCAAGGTCAGCCTGATTTGCTAAAGTAGACTTAATTTTTGCCAGAAAAAGTCTGACTTGGTTTTTTACTTTAGTTAAGCAAGTCCCCATGGCAACCATGTCCATTCTGAGTTCCATCCTAGGGGGAGTTGGTAGGTAGATACAGAGGCTTCAGAACTGCCCTGAGGTTGTCACCCACCCACATGGCATAAGGCACTGATGTGCTCAGTGTCTTTCCTGAGCTTTCTGGGCTTGTTGTCAAAGGACCGATGGCTCTGTTGTCCCTTTGTTCGGTGCCCAGAAGATTTTTGTTCCCACTCTGACCCTAGTCCAGTCAGAATGTTTGTGTATGAGTATCTTTGGTAAAGCAGGAAATGGCAAATGCAAAGAAAGGGTTATGGGGGGGAGGGGGGGGGGGAGCTGGGAGATGCTGTTTCAAGCTAAAGGGAAGATAACCTATGCAAAGTAAGGATCTGAAAAATGATTCTATTATAATCATTCCTCCCTATCTCCTACCCCCAAATCTAACACACCCAGGGATACACGCCCTTCCAGTATGAAGACTGCTGGCCAATGACAGCTCTACTCTAGATAATAACAGGGCAACTTCACGAAGGACAAGATGTGTCAAGTGCACGGGGTGGGGGTGGGGGCGGGGTGGGGAGTGGGGCAGGGTGGGGAGACTAGAAAAGTCATAGAGGTGAGTTTGACTTTTGATGCTATGTTGATCTGTGACTTTCGACGCTGGCGTGGAGATGTTCTACGAGCACGTGGACGTGGGGGTGGCCCCTGGCCACATGTGCCTGCCTTCTTGCTCACCTCCACGAGAGACCAGCTGCTCCTCTCTGGGACAATCCTCCTCCCTGTGTATTCCATCTCATCCTCTCCTTTTACTCAGGGCTGTCTCTCCAGCAGTTTCCCCCATCTTCCTCATCAATCTTCTCTCCTCCTCTGCATCGATCCCATCACCTAAACGTTAGAGGAAAGGCAGGGTCCCTAGACCACCAGCACTGGAAACCAAAAGGTGTGAAAATGAATGCAATTTGGTTATCGGTTTCTAGAAGGAGTGAACTTGTCCTACTCTACGACATTTTTCCAGTTTGTAGAGTGGGATGCTCTTGACTTCTTATTGCTTCCAGAGGATATTAAGCTGAAAGAGCATGATGGAGACGTGCTCGGTGCCCCAGGAAGGAGCTCTAGACACACAGGTGTGGCTGCGATGGTTCAGCCAACTGGCCTTTGGCTGCTTGCAGGGCTGGTAATGCTTTAACCTGGCAAAACGCAGGGATGTCAGCAAAACATTCTCTATTGCCCTGCAGTTGTCCATTTCCGTCTTAAAATACTCACTGCCCCCTTGTAACAGACTGCCCAGTGATTAGGAAGGTGAATATGGAGAAAAGATGTGGTCAAATCCTGGCTTGTTCAGAAAGTTCTCAATCCCTTTATCTTCAAAAAGAGTCCTGAGAGTAAACCTGAACCATGTCTTTTTCTTTCCATTAAAAAAGAGGGCTGATCTTTTCCTAGCTTCTTAGTATTGACACCCTGAGAACAATTCCAAGTTACAGAAAATGCTGCCCAATTGAGAAGAATTGCACATTTGCAAATATTTAAATCGTGTAACTTTTACATTTTTTAAAAGTTTTTTTTTTAACCATCTGATTGTCAGTGGGCATCTATGGAATTTTTACCCTTAGCTTCCAATTGGAGATGAAAATGCCACTAGAAACTTCTCTTCACTACTAGCTTTTATATATTACTAGAGAGACATGGAATTTTCCCCCAGGGTTCGTCTCTTGCATGAATTCAGCAATTTGCTGTTATTAAAAACCTACTATGTGTAAGGTGTTTTCTCAGTGCCCCGGGGGGTTCAGGAAGTACAAGGTACTGTCTCTGCCTCAGGGTGCGGGGTGGGGGAAGGAGGGGTGGGAGGAATGGGGGGTGGTTTCGTGCCGCTGCTGAAATGACACAGGAGAAATAACGGAGCAGAGCATAGGTTACTGGACCATCAAAGAAGGCTTCCTGGATGGAGAGAGGCAGTCATTGAATTCCACATCTGAAAAGTCACCAACACGGAAGCAGAGGAAAACTAAGGGATTTACCCAAAATAGAGGTAGAGTAAATAGAATCCAGATGGAACAGTGGAAAAACATTTAGTGCTGTTTTTTTAAAAAAATGGTACTGAAAACTATAGATTGAGTGAAATAGTGAAAGAGTCACAAAAGGCTGAGAGAGAGAATCAGCAGGAAACAGCCTGAGTTAGGGCACAGAGGATCCAGCGGGCAGGCCAGGTGCCGTTACCTCTCTGGTCCAGGGGATGGAGGAAGGTCTAGCGGAGCAGAGGACTTTCTATCTGAGCCCATTGCCGTACGACAGCATCGCCTCATCTTTCAGCAGAGAGAGGACACCCACCACCCATCCTTCTCCTCCGGTCCTGCTGCCTCTTCCTCCTGTCCTTTGACTCCTGCTTCACACAGTTAATCACACCCGTCCCGGATCCTTCACTGCGCATCCTTTGCTGCTGTCACGGAGTCTGCGGTCCCCTTGGGCTCGCAGCTCCAAACTGGTCCCCCAGCTCTTTCTCCAGCTGAGTGCAGCCCACCCTCCTCGCACAAGGTTAGCAAGCTTTGTCATGGTGACGTGAATGGTGTCTTTTTCTCTTTCTGGGTACTTTTTCCCTCACAGACTTAAATTGTCTGACAATTTCCCCCTTTTTGTGTCTAAAGTTCTCGCCCGTATCAGATGACTATGACCAAGCACAGTTTTAATCAGAATGTTTTCCAGCTCAGAAGACAAACAAACGTAAAGATCTAGGATGTCAGCAATACATCTCAACCTCATTTACCAGCCATTCCAGAGCCCCTGTAACTCCCTCTCAAATCCCATTACTGCCTTATCCTGTTGATGCTATAATGTATATCTCACGTGGAATAAATAAATGACACTTTGCTAATTACCTGAGGCTACCTCCTCTTTGCCCACCTGGATTACATTTTTTCTCCTCATCTCGTCCTGTCACAATGTTACCACACCTTCAACCTCAACCCAAGCACCAACCTCCTTTAAGGGTCCTTTCCGAATCCCTGTCCTCCTCCAGAAGCATTACTGATGATATTTTACTGACGTTGTTTTTAAGTCACTCACCACGATCTTATTTGTGTTGGAATTACCTGGGTGTTTCTATAGATCAGATTCTGTCTAAGAAAGAGGACAAAGCATGAAACCTTACGCACAGGAAAACTACAAAGTGTTTGAAAGACAAACTGATTAAATGAGAAAACGGCCCCTCCCACGTCCCCTGGGCCAGTTGCGCGTACACAGATTCACCGAGGCTCCTGCTGGGACGTGGTCACCTCAGGGAAACTCAGGGCTTATTGTGTGTGGATGTAGCATCACGCACTGGGATGTGCATTTATGGAAGAGTAGCTTTCAATAATATTACAATGAGCCGTAATTTTTCTTCTGAACACTGACCCTCAAAATGGGAGCTTTTATATTTTGAATGTATATCAAGATAGACAAAAAAACCTTTTAACTGGCTTTTAAAAAAAAACAAACAACAAACTTCTTTTTAAGAACTGTGTCAAAAGTTCAAGTGATGGCCTGGAGGATAGACATCAGAAGAACTCGTGGTTACCCAAGTTGACACCCCGAGTTTCAGGGTCACTGTTTAAAAGCAGATTGGCCATGTTCTTACCACTTGAGGGCAAAAAGCCTTAGTCAAAAACATACTGAAACGATACCAAATGTTCAGCCACCGGAAATCATCTTTTCCATGAAAAATCTAATAAAAGCTTAAGGGTAGATGTATTCCTCATCTCAGGAACTGGAAATCCAGCTTCAATAGACACAGTGGTTTCAAGCTCTACTGAGCCAGAATCATCCCATTAATTATAGATGACATTGCCTTTTAAACAAACACAAATTGTTTTGCCCTCAATTTTAGAACCTCCTGGAGCAAATGTTTGATTCCCAGTGAGAATCGCTTTACAGAGCTCAGGTCCTTGAATTATTAGAAAGGCTCCAGTCATAGGATGTCATCCAAAAATATAATGTGGTCTTGTTGATACCTGGCTTTTACTGAGCTGTGTTCTGCTACTCACGGGAAAGGGGGGCAGTCCTCTGTCCAGTTACTGAAGATGACTCAACAGGCAGGATGAAGGATGATGATGCGAAAATGTCATCTCCAGGCCAAAGATGGCACAGATTCGGACATTTCCCCTCATCTGGGCTTGTGGCAGACATCACGGATGGGTGAAAGCTTCTCCACTCAGCTCGAACACAACTCAAGAATTTGTTAACCCCTGTGCTAGGATTTGCCATGGTTACAGGGACTGTGTTGAAACACAAACAAGCAAAAAAGTGTTAAGACATAGAACCCCAGTTAGCTACAAGCCACTGATGGAAGAGGCTGACCTGCATCTCAGTTACAGCTTATCAAAGTCAGTAAGTCTTTCTTCCGGGTAACTACGGACTTGAATGAGTTGGTCTGGTCTGGTCTATTCTATTCTCCCTTGAAGGTTCAAAGTGTTTTCAAACCTTTTTTAGACTATCCTTGCTGGACTGGTGTATGGTGTGCAGATTGTGAGACTCAGTCTACACTTTTCTACAACCAAGTGTCTTTGGTCTACGGGCTAACTGTCCAGTGTGATTCTATAATATCAAAATGAAGGTGGTGCCCCATGGGAAGGAAGGCACTTTCTCATCTTTTCCAGCTGTTGTTCACATGATGAGTCACAAGATCAGAATCTCTGTCTGTGGATGCAGGTGACTTCAGCTGAAGTGACTTCTGGTTTCACACCTTGCCACCCAGTTCAGGTCTGCTCCACCTGCCTCACAAATCTCTCTCGACCATCTCTAGACTGAGAACCTGGTTTAATCAAAAGGAATACTGCATCTGGAATGCAAATTGTCCTAGATTCAAATCCAGTGTTTATAAGCCATTTAAACAAATGTCTATACTTTGGGACTGACATCTACACACACTATGTTAAAATGGATAACCAACAAGGACCTACCCGATAGCACAGGGAACTCTGTTCGATATTCTGTAATAACCTAAATGGGAAAAGAATTTGAAAAAGAATAGAAACAGGTATGCGTGTCACTGAATCACTTTGCTGCACATCTGAAACTACCACAACACTGTAAATCAACTACAGTCCAATATAAAATAAAATTATAAAGAACCCAACAAACGTCTATTGAGAGCTTACCATGTTTTAGACACCGAACTTTGGCCTTTTGCAACCATTTTCTCATTTAACTTCACAGCACCCCTAAAGCAGGTTCACAGATTATCCATACTTATTACAACGGAATGAAGGGAAGGAGGCTAAGTGGACGGTCACACAAAGACAGTACAGAAGCTGTGACTGGAGCCCGGTTCTACCCAGGTCTGGAGACAACGCTCTCAGACAAGACACCAGATCGCCCCTTGCCAGCTGCATGGCCTCAGCAAATTAAGTCGCATCTCAGACCCACGGTCTTCCCATTGGAGTTTCGGTTTTCTCATGTGAAAAAGTGAGTGTGAGAAAAACAACCTCAGGGCATTATTGTGTTTGTCAAAAGAGATGTGAAATTTCTTTACCAGCATCAGTGGCCTATGAGACGGTTGCTTGCTATTTTTATAAAGGAGGGAGGGGAGCACAGGTGGGAAGTGGGGAACTGGTGGGAGGTGCGTAGGTGGCAGGGAGGCAGCCCATTTTACCCCAGGATTCCCAGTAGCCAAGTCAATGGTGAACGTGTGACGCTCGGTGGGGTAAGAGGAAACGGCGCCAGGGAAACGTCCAGGCAGGTGGAGCACGTTTTCTTCTGATACTTACATACACGCGGGACTCCCTCTTGCAAGAGCACCGGAATTACATACACGTGGAATTCTCTTACAGGTCCTCAAAAATGGAATGTGTGAAATTATGGGGATTTACACCTTAAAGAGTTTCAATAATAAATTTTTAGGGGGGTGGTTCTTAAAATGTCCATCCACGTAGAACTGTGAAAAGCCAAGGATTTATGGTCCCGGTAGAGAGCCCTGTGATGGTGTGGTGTGATTCGCATGGGAAGCTGAAGCTGTAGATGTCCCTGCATCTCAGGGGAGTGGGTCGAGGGGGTCCTTGCCTGTTCCTCTTCACCTGGTGGATGAGAACTTGGGGGGCAGAGGCGAACCCTCACCGCTGGACGCAGAGCCAGAACACAGAGGGTTTGGAGATGCTGACAGAGCGCCCAGCCTGACCCACGGCTGCAAAGATGATCTACTGAAAGAGCGAGATTACATTCCCCAGGGGCCAGCTTGATATGCGCGTGGAGACCGACCACCAGCAGATTTCAGGCATAAAAGGAAGCAGAGGATAAACAAAGACGAGGCTCCCACAGCAGAGGCTGCCACTCTTTCCTAGCCATTTCCTTAATCCGTGGTCTGGTTGGGCTCCCCGACTAATTAACTATTCATCCAACGCTTCCACCAATATTTATTGGGTCCACTTTGTCCTGGAAACCGTGCTAAGTGCTGGGTTGTGGGAACATCCCTAACCTTATGGAGTTTTTCCTCTTGCAAAGAAGCTTGACGGACCGTGTCATCATGTCAGACCAGGAAAGACAGGATGCCAGGGAGCAGAGGGATAAGGACGCTCTCACAGGGCAAAATCATTTTAAGACAAGACTCAAAGATGAGTACACATTTGCCAAGCGAAGACTGTGATGCAAGATGTGGAGGGGGCCGTGGCAGGCAGGAGGTTGGGGGAGTGCGCTACCTTTGTGGAGGTGAAAGAATTCCGCTACTCGGGGAAGATGCAGGGGTGGGGAAAGTGATGAACAGCACAGAGAAATTCAGGAAATAAGAAAGGAAACAGTAAATAAGAAGATAATGGATATGCTGGTATTATTCCTTTTATAACAAAAATGGAAGTGGTTTGAAATATCTTATTAAAAGAAAAAACAGATTACATACACAAAAAGGTAAACTTCAATCATGGGTCACTAGGTCTAAAAATAAGTAAATGTGAAACACACACCTGGGAAAATGCAAAGAGGAAGGCGGGACAGCAGGAAGGGAGGAAGAAAGAAAAGAAGCAGCATAAATATTATTCAGTTAAGGTATTTCCAGGTACATGTGAGAAGAAAAAAAATCATCGATTTGAAAAATGCAAATACAACATGGAACTAAAATGTCATAGGCTTTCCAAAAATCAGGAGCGTTGGCTTCTTTCCTCTAGTCCTGCCAGGTGAAGTAACGCACAGTTTGCAGGAACCAGCTCCAGCACTGCTTGAAAATCAGATGCGATGCTTTGGATTTTGGTCGTGTTGCTGCTCTGCTGGGCTCTATCTGCCGTCTACAGCTCGGGATATTTCTGTCCAGTGCCTGGCGATCTACACACAGAGAAGGTAATTTAAGGCAGAAATGGGTGAAGATGCTTTAAAGAGTACAATGGAGTCCAAAGGCTTCTTTTACGCTCACTGCAGCCACAGGATTTAGAAATGTTTGGGGGACTCAAGTGGGAGCCACACAAGTCGGTTTGAGGGGCACCTTGCCTTTTCCTGAGGGACGCTTTGATCACTGTAGGAAAATTCAACTCACTGGTAGCCTTGAAGCCACGTGGGTGCAGGATGGAGCTTGTGTGTGAAAGACGGATGCTTGAATCAAGCTGGCATGAGTCACGCTGGGAGCACAGAGGTGACACTGTAGGAAGCGGAGCATGGCAGTGACTCAGTGGTAAAAGGTGAACGCGAAGGCGTGACGTGGGCAGGATGGATTTGTCACCCACTTTTCAGCTCACAGTCTTCTAGTCCAACACACCTGCGCACACGACAGCTAAAGCAGGACTCCCAGCTTGTTGACAGGCAGCGGTGCTCAGGATGGTCAAGGCTTTGTGTTGAATTTCCCTAGCTGAAGAAGTTGTCTTGCGGAAGAGATAGTGAGTAACCAGGCTGAGTAACGGATCAAGGCAGATCAATTTCCTTCCACTGGACACAAACCTGGGGTGCTCTCTTGTGGGGGAAGAAAAAGCAGCCAGGAGATCCTGACACGTGGCTTTGCATCCGGAATCCAGCACCACGTAGATGGTCTGGCTCTCAACACCTGCTTTCATGTAGTCACAGATGTAGGGCGAGGTGTCCACGCTGGTCCTTAAGTAAGTAAAGCAGAGAATCACAGTGATGCTATCAAGTGTTAGCTTTGTATCATTTAAGGGTTTCTGGGCTGGGGATAGAAGAAGAAAATGCCGGGTCCCCAAGCCAAGAACGAAGATGTATATCAACACTTCCACCCGAGACAGGTGGCTTTTAAGGAGTCAGAAAAGCTCTTTTCGTGCCCCAGCTTAAAGCTCTTCCATAGCTTCCCAATGATCTTGAAAGTAATGAGGTGAACAAGAAAGCTTTCACAGTGTCAACTCGAGGACCAGCTAGAAACCCAGGTGACCCTGGGCCCGTGTGCTTTGCTGAGGGCCTGGGTGGCTCTGAGGCACAGCACAGCGTACGGACCACGGTCAGCAAGCTCTCATCCCCTTGATCTCTTCGAATCCCATCGTCCTCTCAGCTCCTCCTCTGGCTGTGCAGTCCCACTCCCTGGTTTCCCTCCGTCCTTCCTGCCTCAGGGAAGTGGCAAACTCTGTTTGGTGGACAACGGACGACTTCGCCATCTCCTCCACTCCCAGTAGCTGTGAACTCGAGTCACCGTTCAAGACAGCTGAAGCATCTCCAGCTTGGGTAGACTTTTCTCAATCTGTGTTCCCCTGGATTGAGTGGTAATAAACGCTCAACTGGTTGTAATAACACAGTCACGTACGAACACGTGTGATTGTGTGTACCCTCTCCCACCAGCCTGGAATCACCGTGAGGGAGGTACTGTCTTCATTCCCAGCTCACTTCCCAGTTGAGCCTAAACCTGTATGGAATAGTGATGCACACATGTGTAACATCGACGAATCCATGCCAGTCCTGCATTGCTGTACTGTGAAGGCTTCCTAGCCTCCTGTTACGGCTGGAGTTACATCACCCAAAAAGACATGTTGAAATTCTAACCCCCAGTACCCGTGAATGCGAGCTTATTTGGAAATAGGGTCTTTGCAGATGTAATTAGTTTCAGATGGGGTCAACAGGATGGGCCCTGGTCCAGCAGGGCTGCGCCTCTCTAGGAGGAGGGAAGGCCACGTAAGACAGACCACAGGCCACGTGGTGACGAGGCAGGGTTTGGAGGGACGCTTGGCTCAAAGCTGTGAGCCGGGGGCACTGAGGCGCGACGGCCACCACCAGCAGCTGGGAGAGGCCAGGAGGCTCCCACCCAGAGTCTAGAGGGACCATGGCCTGTGGACACCTTGCTTTGGGGATTCTGGCCCCAGAACTGTTAGACAATACATTTCTGTTGCTGTAAGCCACCCAGTCGGTGGCACTTTGTTGTAATAGCCCTAGGACAGCAATACACTTCCCAGGGTGAACAAGGAAAAGCTGACCTGGGTCTGATACAAAGTTCCTCCAAGTCAAAGAGAAGCTGCATTGAACAGCAAAGGCAAAAGTGACTCAATTTTCTTATCATGTTGGAAAAGGCTTTCAGAGATTTAATCTGTAAAGAATTCCAAGTCGGTAGCGCAAATATTTGAAGTTCCTTCAAAATGTTCCTGTTGATGAGGGGAAATCAACAGGAATGCAGCTTTGAAATTTCCAGAAAGTTTCCTTTTCTAAATGTCATTCCCTTTGGAAGTCACGCAAAGACAGAGGGCGTTTAAGTGCTAATGTGTGTTCTGAAATCGGTCACTTATGAACAAGAACGCCCTTGGAAAACGTGACTTAACATCTCTGCGCTTCCATCTCATCTCATGTGAGAGGAAATAACCAACCTTCTTTACGGTTTATTAGCATCAAATGACATCATACGTAAGAGTTCTCAGAATAATGCACAACACACAGGAGACACACACTATTGGTTTCTCATTACTTATATCCGTAAGCGCGTTACTCCAGAGTCTAGCTTGAACTTCCTTTTTGTTCTCTCCTGTTCTGTTTTTGGGTGCTTTTATCCCGTCATTTGACGTCCTCACTTAAAGCTCACATCCTGGCTGGATTCCTGAAGAGACGGTTAACACTTTGTGATCCGATCAGGACCCCTGTGGCATTGTTGAACTCATCACTCTCACCAGCCAAATGCTTCCCCCAGAGAAAGACAATTTAAATTGAAAAACAGTTTTCTCCTGGCTCCTTGCAGACCGAATGACAGGAGCAGGGAGAACAGACTGCCGTCCTAAGGAGGCACCTATGAGACAGGGCGCCTGAGACAATGTGGCAAGAAAGAGAGACTCAGAGGACTCTGACCCGGCCTAGAGAAGGAGCCTGAAGGGTACCAGCCCAGGCAGCAGCACAGCTCGCAGGTCGGCGTGTACCCTCTGCAGGGCTCTGCTTCCCGGAATGACACACAAGCCTTTGAAGGCTACGCTGATTCCCTCCTGAAGGTGCTCCCTGCGCAGGCGTGGAACACCCCTCACATCCTCTTCGGTTCCAGCTCTCTCAGGGGTCCAGCCCAGCCCAGCCCAGCCCAGGGCCCTCTGAGATGCATGTCTGGCCTCTGGGTACCAGGCCTCTGGCAGGACAAGGGCTGGGTGCTCCCATCTGCCCAACACATTTCCCGCAAGCCGAGACTCAGGCCGAAACCCAACGAAAGAGGAGAAAGCAAAGGACATTTGCGCTCCACTGGGGCTATGCGCTTGGCAATTGGAAGCAATGATTTTTTCCAGCACGGCTTGTTCTGTTTCTTCTAGAGGATAATGAGCCCCTGAATATTCATAGTAACCTCTCCTCGGCTGCGCTGGGTACTTACTCACGCTGTGGTGTGGGTGCTGGTGACTCACGGTGCCTGTTCCGGCCTATTGCTCCTCTCATGAGCCCCCCATCCCACGCTTGTGTGTCCGACGCTTCTCCACAGGAGCCTTTGTTTGTTGTTGTTGTTGTTGTGTCATTTCTTTAGGACTTTACAAAGACCTGTGCCCCCCAACCCCCAGACCAGCACGTCAGAGGAGTCTGCAGCCCTTGTCCCGGGAGAAGACACTGCTGCTTCCGAGGGCACCAGTTGTGACAGCTTCCGGCTTCTGCACTCGCTGGTGGCCACAGAATAATGCCCTCTCCTCCCCTCAAAACAGTCCAAATCCCAGCTTCCCAGACCCTGTGACTATGTCACCTCACAAGGCCAAAGGGACTTTAACGATGTGCATAGTTCAGGATATGAAGACAGGGAGATGATGCCGGCTTACCTGCTTGGGCTTGCAGTGACCACAGGGTCCTTACGGGGAAAGAGGGAGGCAGGAGATTCAGTGTCTCAGGGATGCAATGTGAAAAGCTGACCATCACAGGCCTTAAAGAAGAAGGACAAAGGCAGCAGGACCCAGGGACCACAGCAGCCTTTAGAAGCTGGGAAAGACCAGGAAACGGCCTCTCCCCTAGAGCCTCCAGAAGGGACCAGCCTTGCAGACAGTGAGACCCGTTTTGGACTTGCAGCCTTTACGAGGGTGAGTTTCACTCAATGTCAAGAAGGCAACGTGTACTTGGTAGAGAAGAGGGAAAATGGAGCTCAGATTTGCTCAGGGAGAAAATTGCAGCATTTAAGGGGGAAACGTTTCTCCACGTTCCAGCTCTGCACGATTTCACCCCTCATCTTCTTCTAGCGCCTTCATTCTAGAATTCCTCACGCCATCCTGCCTCTTCTTATTCCTAGCAATCATTTAAACATGAAGTAAAGCCTCTGTAGACCCCTTAGAAGGAGAGGATAATCAAGCAAAGTTTAGCAACACAGAGAGATCTTGAAAACGCGGCACTGAGTGGAAAAACAAAACAGAGTCTGTAGCACAACCTTGTTTGTGAGGCTTAAGATCCCATTAATGCTGCACGTCTTTCAAGGATACGTTTGTATCCAAGGACACTAAGTAAACACATTTGAGCTGGTGTGGAAAGGATTGTGCCAGCGATAAACGATGACGAGGAAAGAGAAGACATAAGAAAAAACAGGAGGGTCCTTGGATAGACCAGTGATTGCAGCGTGCTGCAATGCCCTCCATCCTCTTCACTAGTGGGAAAGAGAGAGAACTAAAGCAGTTCTCTTAACCCAATGTCTGTTTTATTTATTTTTATTTTATTATTTATTACTATTATTATTATTATTGGCCATAGCACAATGGCTTGTGGGATCTTAATTCCCTGACCAGAGAGAGAACCCAGGTCCCCTGCAATGGAAGCATGGAGTCTTAACCGCCGGTCCACCAGGAAAGTCCCCAATCTCTGCTTTCAACACATACATCCTATCATGTCCAGAACCAACTGGGTTTCAGCCATTCTATAGGGACTGGGAGATAAAGGGAATCTGAATGTCCAAACCCTTCTTTTCCAGAAGAGCAGAGGTTTGCAAGGAGATGAGCTGAGGGAAGGCAGAGTGAATCAGGTTTTCAAAAATGTCCTCATGCTGAATAAATCACACACACACACACACACACCCACCCCACCCCAGAGTTCTCCAAGGGCTAGAAAAAAATCGGATGAAACTGGAGCTGGGTGAAGGCAAGCATCAAAGCCAATATGCCGAAGTTTGGGGACAAATGACAGCACTGGCAACCTCACTTTGGCGATGGAAGTGGTCATGTTGGGGAGTGAGGGAGGGGACCTTTCTGGTGCGCACCTTTGGTTTCATTTCACTTAATCAGTTCCGCAAAGTTCTGTAGTTGAAGTCAAGCCTCCTACACCACACTAGGACAGTTGAAGGAACTAGGTAGCTTCAGAGGAATGGTGGGTGAAAAAACCTGACTGCCTGTACGGGAACCAAGCACATCTCTAACTCTGGCCATGTTCGAAGGGAAAAGTCATCTCCTCTGAGAACGTGGGATCTGAGCGTGGTCTCATGGGGGACTGGAGTTCGGCTCTCCTGAGCGCCACCTCGTGCCCAAGGCAGCCCCAGGCTATGGCGCCGCGTGGACACTTCCCGAGGCGTCCAGTCTATTTTAAGGCAAATCCTTCCCGGACAAAATACTTCTCAATCCTGGACCCCCGGGATTTCCATGTACGACATTTGGCCAAAATATTAACACAACAAAATCAAATCATCATCCCTTAAGGACACAAGAAGAAGAAGAAGCAGAAGCCATACGTGACTCACGTCAATTCACAAAGACTTCACACACCTCAAGGACCAGACGCTCATGTACAATGATCAAGAAAAAAGAATCTGAGGGAGGGAAAAAAAGAAGAATTGTTAACTGAGAATTTTTCAGAACTGATTAAAAGAAATGAAACCAAAGGTACACACCAGAAAAAAAAGTTAAATAACATCTTTATTTATTTATTAATTTATTTGAGTTTTCCCTTACTCTTTTTTTAAGAACTTTTATTGAGATATAATTGACATACAATGAACTGCATATATTTAAAGTGTACAATTTGATATTTTTTTCTTATTAGTAATGTATATATGGCAATCCCAATCTCCCAATTCATCCCACCCCATCTCCCTGCCTCCAGCTTTCCCCCCTTGGTGTCCATATGTTTGTTCTCCACATCTGTGTCTCTATTTCTGTCTTGCAAACTGGTTGATCTGTACCATTTTTCTAGATTCCGCATATATGTGTTAATATACAATATTTGTTTTTCTCTTTCTGACTCACTTCACTCTGTATGACAGTCTCTAGGTCCATCCATGTCTCTACAAATGTCCCAATTTCATTCCTTTTTATGGCTGAGTAATATTCCATTGTATATATGTACCACATCTTCTTTATCCATTCATCTGTTGATGGGCATTTAGGTTGCTTCCATGTCCTGACTATTGTAAATAGTGCTGCAATGAACATTGGAGTGCATGTGTCTTTTTGAATTATGGTTTTCTCTGGGTATATGCCCAGTACATAACATCTTTAAAGGAATGAGAAAAACAAACATCAGTCTAGGTTTCTGTATGTGATGAAATGATGTCTCAAGATCAAGAATGAAATAATAATGCATTTTAGAAAAACAAAAAACTGAAGAACTTACAACCCTGTATCCTTCCTCAGGGAACCATGGTAGGATCAACTTCAGAGAGAATGAGGAGTGTCTCAGAGGAGAGTGTGGGGAGGAAGGGACCTCAGACACGTGGGAAAGTCAAACCATCGTTGGCTTGCGAAACAATAATTGAAAAGTCTAATTTATTGGGGTAAAGTTAGTACTTTGAGAGCATATGGCCAACAATAACAGACAAGCCGGATGGGGAAGGTAAGTTTCCTAAATTCTCTATCTGTTCATGAGAAGAGGAGATATATTGAATTAACTTTAGACTTATACTTTAAGTGAATATGTATACGTACATATACATATATGTATATATAAATCTATAAAATGAAAAAGAAATAATACAGAAAGCAGAGTGGCAAAGAGAGTACAAAATGAGATGTTGGAAATAAATCTAAATATATTAGTAATCATAAGGAATAACTTTGCTAGGGAAAAGAGATTTCCAGATGGAATTTTAAAAATCAAATTCTGTGCTCTTTGCAAGAGATATGCCTAAAGCATAAGAACACAGAAATGCTCAGGTAATTAATTGCAAAAGGTATGCAGGGCAAATAATGACCAAAAGACATCTGACATAGTAATATTACACCAGAAAAAAAGGCAAAAAGGCAAAAACCTTTATTACAGATGAAGGAGGTCATTATGTCTTGATTTAAGTTTAAATTGCCTAGGAGGGTATAAAAATTCTAAATATTTATGGGTGTAATAACATAGCCACAAAATATTAAAACAAAAAAAAAAATGGACAGAATTACGTGACAATATAGGCAAATTCATTGAGAGGCTGGATAGAGCCTCATAACTTGGTTAGAGATTGACAGGTCAGACAGAAAATATTTAGTACAGATAGAAAGGTTTAAACAACACAATTAACAAGCTGGAGTTAATGGGCATATAATAAAAATTCCACTCAACAGTGCGAGGATACCATTATTTTCATTGCTACAAGGAACGTTTACATAAATATCATGCCCTGGGCCACAAAATAAGCCTAAATAAATCCCAAGGAATTAAAATAAAAAGCAGGCCATTTTCTCTGATTATAATGCAATCAAGCTGTAAATCAGAGAGAGGACGATAACTTTTGAAAACCACATATATTGAGACGTAAAAAAATTCTAAATTATATGTCAGATATCGATTTAAGAAAAATCAACACAAATAAAAAGAACGCAGCTAAACAGTAATGAAAACACCATGTGTCAAAATATGTGGGGACAGATCAGGTGAGGCTTATACGGAAATCTAGAGACGTGTACTAGGAAAGAAGTTAATGAGCTATTAACGTTAAGCTTTTCGTTAAAGAAGTTAGGAAAAAACAAAGCAGGGCAAGCCTGGAAAGCAGAAAGACGCAATAATGGAAGAGGTAAGAACAGAGAGAAACAGCAGAAGTAACATTGGGAGAGTTGGCCAAGACAAAAACCGGTTCTTGGGAAAGCCAGCAAAATGATCCCGTGGTGACACTGATCAAGAAAAGTGGGGAGCACAAATATTCAATGCGAGGGCTGCAGGGGGGGAACATAGGGGCAGATTTTAAAGATTTCTGAGAATGACAAACATTTAAGCAAAACTGACAGCTTCCTAGAAATATATCAAAATTGACTTTTAAAAACCTGAGGTGATCTGTGTTTGAATTAGAAAGCCTGAAGAGTCTTATCAGCATTAAACAAATTGCATGAATATTTAAAAAGCTTCCCACAAATGAAATACCAGGCTTCTGCAATTTTACTGGCAAATTCTTCCAAGTGTTAGAGGAAACCTCAATTTCAAACATTTAAAAACTCTTCTTGAAAGTAAAAAATGAAGACTCCCCCAATCGTTCTTGATATTGAAATGAAACACACAAAGAATGAAAAATGAAAGTTAAAGAGACATCTCGTTCAGGAACAGATGTGAAGTTCCTAGACATTACAGTAATGATATTGGTGAATCCAATTCACATCCTGAATCGTTTTGGGGGGAATCAGCTTTCGTAGCTGTACCTTCAAGCCTACTGGCTGTTGCCTTTCTCATCACCTTTTTTTTGGAGCATCTCTAGGAGCAAGTGTGGAGGGACGTGCAGAAGGCAGACAGGCAGGGAAGGATCACCAGTGAGCCTGGGGATGAGATTTCCTCCCTGCCGTGGGTTCCTGACTCTGTCCTCCATCCTGAGCATCTTTGCTGAGAGCCAGTTTGCATAGGGTTGGTTTGCCTTGGTCCTAATCAGGAGCAAGACAGCCTTGGTCCTTGTCCTCCTGGAGCTTCCAGTCTCCTCAGAAGGACAAGCATCAATCCAATAACCACACAAATAAGCACAAATGTGCAACTTGTGACAAGAAGGATGATCTTGCAGGTCCTCAGTGTTCTAGAAGAGTATGTAATGGGGAGCTTTGGCTTTGCTTGGTGGTTAGAGAAGCCCATGCTCAAGAAGGTAAAGTTTGACCTGAGGTTTAAAGACATATGAAGAGTCAGCCAGTCAAGGAAAGGAAGAGAAGACGGATCAGGAAGAGGGAAGAGGATGTCCACGTGTCCCTACTCGGGAAGGGATGGGGTGTCCTGTGGAGCTGGAGTCCAGCACAGGGAGTGAGGTGGGGAAAGGGCAAGGCTCAACAAGGCCCAGCATCCCACAGGGGAGGACTACACTTGAACGTAGATATTCAATGACTTTAAAGGGGGAAGGACACAAGCAAATTAGTCTTTTTCTAAAGCTCTTTCTGACTGTGGTGTGAAGAATAGGGCAGATCAAGGAATGTGGAGAACAAATTAAGAGCATCACATGCATCCAGATGAGAGAGCCTGTAGCTCGAACCATGATGGAGCTGAGACAGAAGGTGCAGGGAGGGATGCTGATGGGATTGAGGAGGAAGAAGGACAGAACTTGACGATTAGCTGTGGGATGTAAGGAGCACACAGGAATCGAGGATGGACTAATGGAAAGATGGAGAAGCCATACACTAACAGGAAGCAAGACAGGGACCGAGTTAGGGGAGAGGCAAAGAGAAGGCAAAATCTTGTCCAGTTTGATGTGCTTTTAAGACACCCAGGTGGAGATTTTAATGGGAAACAGAAATCTGGGGCTCAGAGGTGAGCTGTGTCAGAAATATGAACTTAGAAGTCCTCAGTGAGTAGATGGAAGTTTGAAGCACATCAATTGTTGGTGACAAGTAGGGGAAGACGATAGAGAGCAGGGACAAGAGTTAGGATTAAGGAACTTCAACACTTAGAATTTGGAGTGAGAGAAATCGGAGGAAGACCAAAGGATGTGGAATCGGGGGACCAAAGAGGGGAGAGCACTTCAGGAAGGAAGCTGTGATCAACAGGGTAAAATGCTGCTCTCGCATCAAGTAACTAAAGAACTGAAGAATCCATGCTGGACCTGGTCATCTGTGTGCTGTTGATATGGATGGGCTATTGCAAGGCCAGGTTCAAGGGGAGCCGGAAAGTGGGCTGTGAGAAACTGGAGAGCACCTTTGGCTGATCCTGCCTTTCTAATTCCACATCAGCGCTGCTGGTACCTGGTGCTCCTGCTTCCTGGGCCGGTGCATTTACCTTTCCACGGAAGGGAAAGACTTCCCTGGACAAAGGGCCAGCCCTTCATTTTTTGACTTCTTTCATACATAGCTTTTTTTGGTATCTAGCTGAGAAGAGAATTTTTGCTTATTAAAGTACAGTGCATTATAGAGTAATTTTTACCGAGAATTGAAAAAAGAAGATACATCTTGCTATGGCTCAGTTGACCAGTCCACAAGTGTGTCCCCATCTCTTGGGACTGGAGAGCCATTGCCTCAGCAGAGGCTACCAACACCGTGATTGGTGATGTCCTTTGGGAAGCAGGGTGTCCTTGTCCCTTTTTCCAGCAGAGGTCCCAGCCCGAGCCTGTCACTCTGTCTCCTAGGTGTCCCTACAAGGACTGACTTTTGGGACTAATCGTGAGAGCTGAGACAAATGAAGGGGCGACAGAATGGGGTCTGTGCGCTACACGGACGAAGAAGGAAAAGATGAAAACAAAGATACCAATTATTTTGTCATTTAGATTTTTTCCTTTCCTCAAATCTTTGAGGCTTCAGGCCAAACCACAGCAGAGAAAAAGGAAAAGGAAAAAAAATGGCCATGTATGTTCAAAATTCTATAGTTAAATTGTTCATAATTTGCTTATTTTTGCTGGTTCTACTGATCTTCAGAAGGGTAGCTACATGCCAATGCAAGCGTTTTAAGGCATTAAAATTATTCAGAAAAATCTGAGCAAAGTTCCAAGAATGTGTATGTAAAACGCAACATATAAATTATAATTTAAGGGCCTTTCCAAGAACATTGGCTTAACAAACAGGAAGAGAATGGGAATTTTTGCAATGCTAATTATGACACTACTTTCTCTTTCCAAATCATACAAGATGTCAGGAGATATGTTACAAGTATTCGTTTGGAAAAGAAATAATATTAACATCAATTTCACAAGAAGAATGGAAGGTTAAAGAAAGCCAAAGTTCACAGCTCAGACACGGAGTTTCAGAAGATTGTAAATACCAGCAGGTGTCTGTGCAGCAACGGAAAGAAAACACATTCACTCAAAGGTAACAAAGATCGTCCCAGCCCCAGTCCAGGAAATGGGCTGGAATAAATCCATGCATGGTTTCAAAAATAGCACCCGGAGAGGCCTCGTTTTGACCAAGATTGGTATTATGATAGAAGTACAGTGACCTCTGAAGTATTTACACTAACAGACTAATAAAGTTCTCAGGTGATCCTCTGGCACGAACTCGCCTCAGGTTGGTTGTGCAGAATGTAGGGGTCAGGCAAGAGTTCAGGAATGTGAGTGAGGTCATATTTCTGCCACCTGCGGACGTGCTGTACCTCCTTCAGTTCCTTCAGTAACTGTCCTGAGCCCTTTCCTTTCCCCGGGTGGAGGCAGATTTCAGCTATTTCCATGGTAATCAGTTCAGAAACTCAGAAAACAATCACAATGGATGGTTCAGAGCAATCGAACACAAAGTAGTAGAGCACAACCTGCTGAAAACGCTGGACACAGTCAAGGGCAGTCTCTCCTCCTTCCAAATATTTTCCCCAGACCTGTGCCTGTTTGTGGTTGCACTTCTTTCATGCCGGACTTACATTTTCACAGCGCTGAACAGGTAGATGTGTTCGATGAATTCCGACTCTTTGGAACATGAGCCGTGAGATACCCAAACGCGGATGTGATGCTGCTGTTTGGCGGCGTAGGCTCTGCCCCCAGAGTCCTGTGTAAGTAGTAGATGGCGGAAAGCGCTGGTTTCTCCACTCTGCACGTTGGGAACTGATGTGCCCGGCAACTGAATTACTCATGAGAACCCACACTGAGAAGCAGTCGTCACTCAGGAAACCGAGCTCCGGGATCCCGGCTGCAGCGGCACAGGGAGCCCGTTGCATGAAGCTTGTATGAATTTCAACTCCGAGGAGAAAGGCATTGTAAACACAAATCATTGCTCCAACCTTGTAAGTTCCGTTCTCCCTTCAAAGGTGGTAGACTATGCCAAGCTTTGTTAAAAATGAGAACTGAAATTTAGAAGAGATTATCCAGGCACCTAATCCAATCGCCACAGCCAAGCTGAAGAGCTACCGTGGAGGGCACAGCTGGACGTGTCCTTAACCCCTGTGGTCAGTTTCTGAGATGCCTTCAGAACCTCACAGGTGTTTTATTGGGGGAATGAGCAAGTGTGGACTAAGCTGTACTTACATACCAGGGATGAGGATAGAAGTGGTTCAAGCTCTTAAAGGTGCTACGTTTCTTATGGTCTGAAACTCCGGGGTGTGGACAGACTGTCGAATGAACTGGGTGTGCATCTTTTGGTGCCATTAAAATAGTTGAAACTCACATCGAATTAAAAAGTAGCCAATTTATTTATTATTTTCTTCCTTTCATATGCATTGCTCTTCCTTCTCTTCCTTTCTCTCCTTCCTTCCTTCCTTCTTTTCTTCCCTTCTTCCTCCTCTTCACTTTTCCCTTCCTCACACTTCCTGTGTTCTTCCCCCGCCACACACACACACACACACTGCATTCACTCCAGCTGCTGTCACTATCAAATACTGGAGACGCAGAGAGAGATCAGAACTGTCACATCAACATGCCCCCAGCCAGGGTCAAACCATAATCTGGATGCCCCGCTCTGCTGCCTCCCATCCTTGGGGTAAGAAGGGCGAGCTCACGTCATCCCCAAGATAGCGCCTCGGGAGACAGGTGTGGTTAATTTGACCAGGCAGGTGAGTTTCTGGGATTCCAGGCCATGAGACAGATTTCTTAGATTTTATATTTGTTCCTCGTTTCTCTTATGTTATCCATTTTGATTTCAAAAGAGAATAACACGATGGTTGATTCTTGTCCATTGTATAATAATTCTTTTAGCAAAATAATAGCAACATTATTACTAATAATATGATTCTGAAAACAGCTTTAGGCTTTTTGTTTCATTTTGTTTTTAGTTCCCCCTGTCCTCGCGTCACACACCACCAAGAAGGCACAATGAAATGGCTGTGTTTTAAACACCACTTGAGGTAACTCTTCTCCGTGTGGTTTTTCTTCCACCTCAGTACACAGTTAGGTGCATATACTCCATTTTGTTTTCATTTTTAGGTACTTGTTTACATATACTTACGTACAACATTCACCTAGTTCCAAAATGAAGTCCACAAAATATAGTGTAGGCAAAGACATTTAGCTCCAATCCTCTTCACTTTATTCCCTTCCCCTCTCCATTTATAGATAAGCTTTTTTATAGATATCGGCTCATTTGTTCATTTTTGCATATATGTGTATATATACAGACACACATATCTATGTGCATATCTATTTAACGTAGTTTGTTTGGTTACTCATCAGTGTACAACAAATTGCCAGAAAACTAAATGACATCAACATAACAAGGATCATTTCCTAGCTCTCTCTGTTTCTGTGGTTCAGAGGGTCTGTGGACCAGCTGAAGGGCTCAGCTGGATAATTTGCGCTCAGGGTCTCTCGTGGGACTCCAGGCAGATGCCGTCTGGAGCTGGAGCAGGAGATGGAGTCTCTGGGAGCAGCTGGGATTCTCTTGATGTAAATCTCGGGGCTACTCCATGTAGAGTCACTTAATGGGCCAGGTTAGGTGTGCTCAAGCACGGCAGCTGTCAAAGGCAACTGAGGTGAAGTTGGAAAGACACCGGAGTCCACTTGAGGGGGTTTCCCCGGCCAGCGACCAACAGGCGCTTCAATGATAATACCAACCGCACGCGGAACCTCAGCTGTGTTTAAATCCACTGGTTCCTAATGACAAAAAAAATACTGAAGAAAAGAACTCCTTGGCCTTCTCGCTTGTTTAAAAGATTCTGCAGAAACAACAAACAATTTGGAAAACTGGTAAATAAAGGGAAAGACTCAAGCCTTTATCCTGCTTTTCCTAAATAAACACAGCGTAACCAGAGAGCGGATGAGGGGAAGTTTCATTTTATAAAAGGTTTCTGGCTCATGAATGCAAAACGTCAGACAGAACATCACCAGTGTATCACCCACAAGGGAGTAGTTAAAAATCGCAGGTCACATCAGTTTCTAGCAAATATGGGTGACAGAAAAACATGGTGAAGGATACCATAAGAATGCAACCAGCAAAACCAGCAACAGTGTCCAAAAAATAAACTGCAAGAATCCAAAAACTGACGACCAAAAAAGGAAAAAATAATCTCAAAGTTAAAAGAGGCTGAAAAGACACTGAGGTCAGGGGGGTGCCCTGATGTCTGGGGCCCGAGAAGGTCGGCACCTGCCTCCCAAGCGTCACACACCGTGCTACTAACCTCCAGCTCGAAAAACTAAAAATATTTCCATATAGTAAGTATTTGAGCATTTCAGTCTGCTTAATGACCTGAAGTCTGTTAAAGTGTGTCTGTGTGTGTGTGTGTGTGTGTGTGTGTGTGTGTGTAAGAGAGAGAGAAAACAGAACGAATAAGAGAAAAACTTCTCTGCTCTCCCTCTCTTTTTTCACTTCTTATGTGCATTTACTCAAGACAAAAATGTATGGAAATTATCCGGACGTATTTTCCTTAGCTTTGGGGCCCTGAATAAACCAAGCAGGACGCGCGGCTGCCAACCCCACCTCCCCTTCAGGCTCATTTGCTAACAGCTCGTGGACCGCACCACCCACGTGTTCTTTAATAAACACCGTTGGGTGGCTCACCCTTGGGTCTTCCTTGTTTCGGGCATCCTCCTGCCTCCAGCCTAGCTCTTTCTCTCAGTGCTACCACAGGAAAGAAGAACACAGAGAGACTTAATTACTAAAAGAGGAACAGGAGACCGAGGCTTTTCTCTGAAACCCTGTGGACGTCACTGAAACTGATTCTGCCCAAGCACCTAGTGTCACTTTTCAAAGCGCGCTCCTTACACGATGCGGTGGGAGAACACGCTTTATCTTTACTCTTTCGCGGAGGGGGTGGGGGAACTATTGTGCTCACACAATGGGTGCATGTGAGTGAGGTACCTGGTGTTCCTAGGTTGGATGGGATGCCGCCATTCAGAGACTCCAGATGGCACCAGGGCAAGCCTGCAGACGCGAACACGTCTCCAAGAGGTCCATCCCGGCAACACCCAGGTGATGCTTGGTCTCAGATCTCATAGACAGTCACGAGCTGCGGCATCCTTCCCAATGAGGGGATTGTGACGCTGATGCCATAGTGTTTCATCTTCTTGCAGCCCTGGCCGCTCTGACTTTACCCCACATCTTTGCATTTGCTGGTCGGAGTGGGACATTGTGCCCTGCGTGGCGAGGGGAGCAGAAGCTCTTTACCAATTTCCCATCTTTGCTTAGGTTGGCACATAGCCGGTAAGCGTGAATGATTATCAGAAATAAACAGGTGCAGGAAAGGAAACACCAGCGAGATGCCTGTTTAGTGCATAGGCTGGGAGAAATGGACTCCAGTTTGGCTCTCCACTTGCTACTGAACTGCCATCAGGGAATGAATTTCATCCCCAGATGGTCTTGGTGTAAAACAAGCCGTTTAATCATTTAGTCCTGTATACCTCAAAAGAGAAGTGTGAAAGTGTTTAACTTGGTCTGGAAACTTACCTGTAGGAGCCTCTGTTCATTGACTGTGATGGCTGACGTGAGGAATTCTGGAAAATTGGTGGATAATTTTATACCGACTCCCTGATAATTCATTGGGATCCACAGGTAGGCACGACTGGTTTGGAAAAAAGAACAGTATCATCTTCTTTCTCATCATCACTTAATAATCACATGAAGCAACGTGAGGAAAAATCAATTAACTGTATATAGTGTCTTTAAGGTGAGGATGTAGAATCACACATGAAAAGCAGTGGTTTTCGTAAGGAACAACAGTATTGGGTCTATCCTGTTCCTTGTTATTGCCATGCTGAGATATCCTTTTAAAAGAAATCACATATACTAAATCATTTCTTAAGAGCCTGTCATTAAAATGAGGAGCCTTCATTACATTCAAACACAGGTAATTCTCTTCCGCTTTGTCAGGTATCTCACAATATCTGCCTCCTATCCCCATATGGAACGAGTAAAGATAAATGGGAGAACTAAGATAAAATAACATATCAGATATTATACGTCATCCCTCACCCCACAGGACAAGTCTAATTTCCCACAGTGAGTATTTTCTCCTGGAAAATAACGTGGCTTCACTTCTCACACGTTGAGTAAACATCCCTACTGCCCTGACACCCCCTTGGCAACACATTTGTTTTATGCTGGTTTTTAATGTTTGTGGCTACAATCAAGTTGCTATTTCTTCACAAACCCAGCACTGTATGTCATCAGCTTTATGAGGTAACTGACGTCAATCCACAGCTGATTAGTAGCCCATGATTAAAAATAAATTGTTTTCGGATGTCAGGCCACCATCATCACATTGAAAATATCCCCAGACACCGAGAACAGGAGCAGCCAGTGCCCGCGTCTGTCTGCGCTTGCGGTGAGACATCCCTTCGTCACCTTTCCTGGGCCATGAAGCCTTCTAGAAAACACAATTTCTGTGAAATCTAGGTTGTCAGCATGAAAAGCTAGTTGGCAGAACACAGGGTTCCGTTGCTAAGCGATCGTCGGCAAATAAGATGCGTGTACGTTATGGCATTTGATGACACTTTCAGGAGAGGAGAGATTCCAGCTCGATGGAAACGCACAGTTTCCGAGAGATGCGTGAGAGGGTGGGGAGTCTGTCCTGCCCGTCTGAGGACCCGAAGTCTGAGGTCACCGCAATCGGGAAATAAAATTAAGTTCTATTTAATATTTGGAGTCTCAGTGCTTTCTGCCTGTGTTTTCCCTTGCCTGACCTTTGAACAGGACAGAGTGATGGTTCTGGTGTTTCCCTTTACCACTGGGTCACAAGGGAAATTCAGTGATAGCTCCATGCTCACGTGAGCATCCGTTCTTGAGTATAAAAGAAAAGGAAAAACAGAAAAATGTTTATTGATACCACTGCATGCACTGGAGGGAAAGCATCTGGTAAAATGCCGGGCGGGGGGAGGCGGGCGGGTGGTGGTTTAGTACTAAGTTCCACCCAATCAGACTGGCCCAGTCTCCTGTTTTACATATGAGGTACAGAGGTATGGAATGAATGGTCCAAGGTTCCGTGAGTGATGACCTATTGGGACCTGAGTCCAGCCTTTGAACCCCTGCAGGGCTTCCCTCACTATGTGGCCACGTCTCTGTGAATAAACCATGTGATAAAATACAGACGCTGATCTTTGAGACTCATAGAACCTTAATTTATTATCTCTTTAATTCCAGTGAAAGTTATCCTTCATGATCCCCCAAAGACGCTTTCCAAATGAAGACAAAAACGGATGAAAGATTTGATTACAGTATTGGTAGTGCCAGCTTGATTGGCAGGACTTCCTCCATCACATTCCTGTGCTTGCTTCTCTGAGTTGGTTTGGTTGTGGATATTTTCTCCCAAGTTTAACTAAATCCATCATATTTTCTGGGCCAGTTGCTCTCAATTAGAATTGACACCTTCATCCAGGTATTCTCAACACTTCATGCTGACAGCTGTGCCCATGATAACAATAAGGTTTTTTCTGTATTTGGGGCATAACATGATATTCTTAGTTACGTCTGCTGCCACAAGACTGTCACATGCACGTACTGGAAGATGTTTACCAGGATGGTCGGCCATCAGGAAACATGACAAAAATAATCAGAAATTTGCCACACTGAGAGGAGGAAACATTTCAGAACAGTGTGTTACTCTGAAATGGAGACGTTTCCCTAGCAAACAACGTGAGCCTCACAGAAACTGCCCAACACAGATGTCCAACGCCCATATGCTTTCAATGGGGACTCTTCTATCGTATGTAGAGAAACAGCATCAATGAGAGCTTCCTGTATTTCTTAATCCTCCACAATCAGCACTCTCAAAGTTGTGTTGTTTACAAGCAGGGAAGTCCCCAATGCAAGGATTTTGAAGGCTAGGTCCTTCAAACTCAGGGTCCTTGAGAGTTAGGAGGTCACATATGCGGAATTTAGCCCTAACCAGGTTGGAAGTCTGGCTACTACCCACCAGCTGTAAAACGGGGCAAGTGGACATCTCTTGAAGTTTCAGTCTCTTTGTCTATAATATGTAGAAAATAAAAGGACCAACTTCTCGGGGTTGTTAGAAGTACATCAGTTAATATGTGTGAAGTGCTTAATACAACAAGTAATTGTTGTCACTTTTTCATCTGTGAAATTAGGATAAAAAGAATACCCACCTCATAGGGTTATTGTGAGAATTAAACAACATTTACAGGCAAGTGCCTAGAAAATGCTCAACAGCAAATCTATGCACAAAAATTTGAGAATCAATGGATGATTTGGGAACTAGTAAAACTGATCCCAATGACAGGAATAAACAAAGCAGACAAATTGTCAAAGGAAGAAATGAGCACAGTTGACAAAGAGCTATCTCCTCAAATGCTGCAGGCTCAAAGAGGTTCATAGACGAATTCCAGCAACCTTTCAAAATCCGGATAACCTCAAAACTACTTAAACTCCTTCAGCGCATGGGAAAGGAATTCTGGATTCTTTTTGTAATGCTAGCATTAATAGTAAAAAAAGAAAAAAAAAACAGAGAAACTACAGGTAAATCTCACTTATAAATAATGATTCAAAGATACTAAATTAAATATTAGCCTACAAAAATAAACTTATATTATAAAGCACCCTGTGAAGAAGTAGTGGGGCCTATTTTCAAGAATACAAAAATGACTCAATATTAGCAAATCTATCAGTATAATTTTTAAATGAAAGTAATAAAAGAAAAAAATCACAAGCTTATATTCTGTGAAGCTGAAAAGGCATGTATTAAAATTTAACATCTATTCATAATTTAATAAAAATATCTTATAAGATAGCAATAACTAGGTAATAGCTATATACAAATTCACCCCAAATTCAATACAGAATCATGCTTAAAAGGCGAAGATGAGGAGAACTGCTAATAACATCAGCCACGAGCAATAAGGCACCACTTGTAACACTGTTTCGGAGACACTAGGAATACTGTTAGATAAGAGGAAAGAATAAGAAATATAAGTGTAGGAAAGAAAAGGCAAAAGTAAATAAATTCATGAATCGCTTCAGTATATACATGCATTTAATAAGTGATAAGGATGGTATTTATAATCATTTGGGAAAAAGTTTGAATTATTTAATAAATGGTGTTGGAACAATGGAAACACCATCTGTAGGAAAAAATAATGAAGTGAGATTCCCTTCCTCATTGCCAACACCAAAATAACTTTCAGCTGGATTAAACATTTGTTAAAAACAACAACAAAAATAAACCCAACAAACATACAAGTAATACAGGTTCACGCGAAGACTGCTCTCACAACGATGCAGGAAGGAGAAAGCTTTGCTAAGAGTGCCAAAAGCTCAGGTAATTCAAAAAAGGGGCTGACAAATTTATTACATGACACTTGTTAGGACTTTTCATTAATAAAAGCACACAAAAAATACAGTAATGACATATTCAGAAAAAAATGTATAACAAATTCTAGTGCTGTAAATTGAAAACATCACACTAGTTAATCTCTAAAATTCCTTCCAGCTCTCCATTTTCACTAACTTACTTTAATAGAATTCACATTTATTGAGTCGTATACACTAGGCTGGCCCTGTACGTGAAACAAAAGATTTGCGTTGCGTTCCTAACCCCTAAAAGAATCTACAATGTGGTTGAGATAGCAAGTATATGTGGTAATTAGAAGACCTTGAAAGACTGAATATTAGGAATTCTGGCAAGATGGTGTTGGTGGTGCCAGGATAGTTTTGGACCTTCCTGGATGCCTATATAAAATAGCAATTAGGGCTTCCCTGGTGGCACAGTGGTTAAGAATCCGCCCGCCAATGGAGGGGACATGGGTTCCAGCCCTGCTCTGGGAAAATCCCACATGCCAAGGAGCAACTAAGCCTGAGCGCCACAACTACTGAGCCTGTGTTCTAGGGCCCACAGGCCACAACTACTGAGTTCGCATGCTGCAACTACTGAAGCCCCTGTGTTTAGAGCCCATGCTTCACAACAAAAAGCCACCACAATGAGGAGCCCATGCACCATGAAGAGTAGCCCCCACTTGCCACAACTAGGGAAAGCCCTTGTTCAGCAACCAAGACCCAAAGTAGCCAACAAATTTAAAAAACAGCAGTTAGATGATCAAAAAAAAAATCAATGGGCAATATTTATAATAAAATGAAATGACAAAGCCCAAATACAAGTTGCTGGAACATCCAGCACCCACCAGGCCTGTGTGTCATCAACACCTATGTGAGAAGCAATGGAAGAAAGCTGTAGGGACTGTGGACAGAAGAAGCCCCCGAGGAGCCAAGGCAAGAAGTGAGGGGTGCTGATTTGGGAGGAGAAGCTGAACCTTACAGCTGTTTTTCTGACTCTAAGTGCAAAGCGTCTGTGATAAGATCTGAAGACACAGGATCTAGACTGTAAGAACACCTGGAAATGATCTTCCAGGGCATCCTTCCAGATGAGGTCACACTGGGGAGGAAACACTGAGAAGAATCAGAATTGAGTAGGATAATGATGTCAGAGAAGAAAGAAAGAAGGTCCAGGCTGACGTGGAGAAGGACAGAGACACTGAACATCAAAAAGCAAGTTGACATGTTTTAAAAAGATGATATAGAACATAAGAAGGGGCTCTTCACAAATTAAAAAGTCAATCTGAAGCAAGCCTCCATCTAGGAATTCAGGAAAACTAAATTTGTATTAAAAAATGCAACAGGAAATATGGAGGTTAAATTCTACATGAAGTTACTTTAAAATAAATAAAAAGAGAGATCAAGATGGCAGAGTAGGAGGATGTGTGCTCACTCTCTCTTGCAAGAGCACTGGAATTACAACTAACTGCTGAAAAATCATCAAGAGAAAGACACTGGAACTCACCAAAACAAGACACCCCAAATCCAGAGACAAAGGAGAAGCTGCAATGAGATGGTAGAAAGGGTGCAATCGCGTTAAAATCAAATCCCATAAATGCTGGGTGGGTGATTCACAAGCTGGAGAACAGTTATACTGCAGAAGTCCACCCACTAAAGTGAGGGTTCTGAGCCCCACATCAGGCTTCCTAACCTGGGGGTCCAGAAATGGGAGGAGGAATCCCCAGGGAATCAGACTATGAAAGCCAGTGGGATTTGATAGCAGGACCTCAACAGGACTGGGGGAAACAGGGACTCCGCTCTTGGAGGGCACACAAAAAAGCGTGTTCACCAGAATCGGGAGAAGGAGCAGTGACCCCATAGGAGACTGAAACAGACTTACCTGCTGGTGTTGGAGGGTTGCCTGCAGAGGTGGTGGGGCAGCTGTGGCTCACCATGGGGACAGGGACACTGGCGGCAGGTGTTCTGAGAAGTGCTCATTGGTGTGAGCCCTCCCAGAGTCCGCCATTAGCCCTGCTAAAGAGCCTGTAAGCTCCACAGCTGGGTAGCCTCAGGCCAAACAGCCAACAAGGTGGGAACACAGCCCCACCCATTGGCAGACAAGCAGATTAAAGATTTACTGAGCTCTGCCCACCAAATTGGATTAAAGTTTTACTGAGCTCCGCCCACCCAGCCCTACCCACCATCAGTCCCTCCCACCAGGGAGCACCCACGAGCCTCCTAGATAGCTTCCTCCGCAAGAGGGCAGACAGCAGTATCAAGCAGTATCAGCAGTATTTCGTCTTGTGGAACTGAAAGCCACAGCCACAGAAAGACAGAGAAAATGTAAAGCAGAGGACTTTGTACCAGTTGAAGGGACAGGATAAAACCCCAGAAAAACAACTAAATGAAGAGGAGATAGGCATCCTTCCAGAAAAAGAATTCAGAATAATGATGGTGAAGATGCTCCAGGACTTTGAAAAAAGACTGGATGTAAAGATCAAAAAGTTGCAAGAAAAGTTTACCAAAGACCTAGAAGAATAAAGAACAAAGTAACAGAGATATGCAACACAATAACGAATGAAAAACACACTAGAAGGAACCAATAGCAGACTAACTGAGGCAGAAAGGCAAATAAGTGACCTGGAAGACAGAATGGTAATAATCACTGATACAGAAAAGAATAAAGAAAAAAGAATGAAAAGAATTGAAGACAGCCTAAGAGACCTCTGGGACAACATTAAATGCACCAACCTTCACATTATGGGGTCCCAGAAGGAGAAGAGAGAGAGAAAGGACCCAAGAAAATATTGGAAGACATTATACTTGAAAACTTCCCTAACGTGGGAAAAGAAATAGCCACCCAAGTCCAGGAAGCACAGAGAGTCCCAGGAAGGTTAAACCCAAGGAGAAACATGCCAAGATGTATAGTAGTCAAATTGACAAAAATTAAAGACAGAGAAAAGTTATTAAAAGCAACACAGGAAACACAACAAATAACATACAGCTGATTGCTCAGCAGAAACTCTGCAAGCCAGAAGGGAGTGTCATGATATATTTAAAGTGATGAAAGGGAAGAACCTACAACCAAGAATGCTCTACCCAGCAAGGATCTCATTCAGATTTGACAGAGATATCAAAAGCTTTACAAACAAGCAACAGCTAAGAGAATTCAGCACCACCAAATCAGCCCTACAACAAATGCTAAAGGAACTTCTCTAAGCAGGAAACATAAGAGAAGAAAAGGACCTACAAAAACATAAACAAAACAACTAAGAAAATGGTAATAGGAACATACATATCGATAATTACCTTGAATGTAAATGGACTAAATGCCCTAACCAAAAGACACAGACTGGCTGAATGGATACAAAAACAAGACCCATATATATGCTGTCTACAAGAGACCCGCTTCAGACCTAGGGACACATACAGACTGAAAGTGAGGGGATGGAAGAAGATATTCCATGCACATGGAAATCAAAAGAAAGCTGGAGTAGCAATACTCATACCAGACAAAATAGACTTTAAAATAAAAAATGTTACAAGAGGCAAAAAAAGTACACCACATAAAAATCAAGGGATCAATCCAAGAAGAAGAGATAACAATTATAAATATATATGCACCCAATATAGGAGCACCTCAATATATAAGGCAAATGCTAACAACTATGAAAGAGGAAATTGGGGCTTCCTAGGTGGCACAGTGGGTAAGAATCCACCTGCCAATGCAGGGGACACGGGTTCTATTCCTGCCCCAGTAAGATACCACATGCTGCGGAGCAACTAAGCCCGTGAATCACAACTATTGAGCTTGCGCTCTAGAGCCTGTGAGCCACAACTATTGAGCCCATGTGCCACAACTACTGAAGCCCATGCACCTAGAGCCCGTGCTCTGCAACAAGAGAGGCCACCGCAGTGAGAAGGCTGTGCACCACCATGAAGAGTAGCCCCCACTTGCCGCAACTAGAGAAAGCCCGTGTGCAGTAATGAAGACCCAACACAGCCAATTAATTAATTAATTAATTAAAAAAAGAGGAAATTGACAGTAACACAATAATAGTGGGGGACTTTAACACCCACTTACACCAATAGACAGATCATCCACACAGAAAATTAATAAGGAAACACAAGCTTTAAACGACACAATAAATCAGCTTGATTTAATAGGTATCTACAGGACATTACATCCAAAAACAGAAGATTACATGTTTTCTCAAGTGCACATGGAACATTCTCCAGGATAGATCACATTTTGGGTCATAAATCAAGCCTTGGTAAATTCAAGAAAATTGAAATCATATCAAGCATCTTTTCTGACCACAACACTATCAGATTAGAAATCAATTACAGGAAAAAAAGTGTGAAAAACACAAACACATGGAGGGTAAACAATATGCTGCTCAATAACCAAGAGATCACTGAAGAAATCAAAGAGGAAATCAAAAAATACCTAGAGACAAATGACAATGAAAACACAACAATCCAAAATCTATGGGATGCAGCAAAGGCAGTTCTAAGAGGGAAGTTTATAGCAATACAATCCTACCTCAAAGAACAAGAAAAACCCCCAATAAACAATCTAACCTTACTCTTAAAGAAACTAGAGAAAGAAGAGCAAACAAAACCCAAAGTTAGTAGACAGAGAGAAATCATAAAGATCAGAGCAGAAATAAATGAAACAGAAACAAAGAAAACAATAGCAAAAATCAATAAAACTAAATGCTGGGTCTTTGAGAAGATAAATAAAATCAATAAACCTCTAGCAAGACTCATCAAGAAAAAGAGGGAGAGGACTCAAATCAATAAAATTAGAAAGGAAACAGAAGTTACAATGGACACTGCAGAAATTAAAAGCACCATAAGAGACTACATAAGAGACTACTACTATGCCAAAAAAATGGACAACCTGGATGAAATGTACAGATTCTTAGAAAGGTATAATCTTCCAAGACTGAATCAGGAAGACATAAAAAATACAAACAGACCAATCACAAGTAATGAAATTGAAACTGTGATTAAAAATCTCCCAACAAACAAAAGTCCAGGACAAGATGGATTCACAGGCGAATTTTATCAAACATTTAGAGAAGAGCTAACACCCATCCTTCTCAAACTCTTCCAAAACATTGCAGAGGAAAGAACACTCCCAAACTCATTTGATGAGGCCACCATCACCTTGATACCAAAACCAGACAAAGATACTACAAAAAAAGAAAATTACCAACCAATATCACTGATGAATATAGATGCAAAAATCCTCAACAAAATACTAGCCAACAGAATCCAACAACACGTTAAAAGGATCATACACCATGGTCAAGTGGGGTTTATCCCTGGAATGCAAGGATTCTTCAATATATGCAAATCAATCAATGTGATACACCATATTAACAAACTGAAGGATAAAAACCACATGATCATCTCAATAGATGCAGAAAAAGCTTTTGACACAACTCAACACCCATTTATGATAAAAACTCTCCAGAAGGTGGACATAGAGGGAACCTACCTCAACATAATAAAGGCCATATATGACAAACCCACAGTAAACATCGTTCTCAATGGTGAAAAACTGAAAGCATTCCCTCTAAGATCAGGAACAAGACAGAGATGTCCACTCCCATCACTACTATTCAACATAGTTTTGGAAGTCCTTGCCACAGCAATTAGAGAAGAAAAAGAAATAAAAGGAATCCAAATTGGAAAGGAGGTCAAACTGTCACTGTTCACAGATGACATGATACCATACACAGAAAACCCTAAAGATACCACCAGAAAACTACTTGAGCTAATCAATGAATCTGGTAAAGTTGCAGGATACAGAATTAACACATAGAAATCTCTTGCATTTCTATACACTAACAATGAAAGTCAGAAAGAGAAATTAAGGAAACAATCCTATTCACCATTGCAACAAAAATAATAAAATACCTAGGAATAAACCTAACCAAGGAGGGAAAAGACCTGTACTCAGAAAACTATAAGACACTAATGAAAGAAATCAAAGATGACACAAACAGATGGAGGGACATACCACGTTCTTGGATTGGAAGAATCAACATTGTGAAAATGACTATACTACTGAAAGCAATTTACAGATTGAATGCAATCCCAATCAAATTACCAATGGCATTTTTCACAGAACTAGAACAAGAAATTTTACAATTTGTATGGAAACACAAAAGACACTGAATAGCCAAAGCAATCTTAAGAAGGAAAGAGGGAGTTGGTGGAATCAGGCTTCCTGACTTCAGGGTATACTACAAGGCTACAGTGATCAAGATAGTATGGTACTGGCACAAAAAAGAAATATAGATCAATGGAACAGGACAGAAAGCCCAGAGATAAACTATGGTCAACTAATCTATGACCAAGGAGGCAAGGATATACAATGGAGAAAAGGCAGACTCTTCAATAAGTGGTGCTGGGAAAACTGGACAGCTACATGTAAAAGAATGAAATTAGAACACCCCCAACACCATACACAAAAATAAACTCAAAATGGATTAAAGACCTAAATGAAAGGCCAGACACTATAAAACTGCTAGAGGAAAACATAGGAAGAACACTCTTTGTCGTAAATAACAGCAAGATCTTTTTTGATCCACCCCCTAGAATAATGGAAATAAAAACAAAAATAAATAAATGGGACCTAATGAAACTTCAAAGCTTCTGCACAGCAAAGGAAACTATAAGCAAGACGAAAAGACAACTCTCCGAATGGGAGAAAATATTTGCAAATGAATCAACAGACAAAGATTCATCTCCAAAATATATAAACAGTTCATCCAGCTCAACATCAAAAAAATAAACAACCCAATCAAAAAATGGGCAGAAGACCTAAATAGGCATTTCTCCAAAGAAGACATATGGATGGCCAAGAGGCACATGAAAAGCTGCTCCACATCACTAATTATTAGAGAAATGCAAATCAAAACTACAATGAGGTATCACCTCACACTGGTGAGAATGGGCATCATCAGAAAATCTACAAACAGTAAATGCTGGAGAGGGTATGGAGCAAAGGGAATGATCTTTCACTGTTGGTGGGAATGTAAGTTGGTACAGCCACTATGGAGAACAATTTGGAGGTTCCTTAAAAAGCTAAAAATAGAACTACCATATGACCCAGCAATCCCACTGCTGGGCATATACCTAGAGAACACCATAATTCAAAAAGACACATGCACTCCAATGTTCATTGCAGCACTATTTACAATAGCCAGGACATGGAAGCAACCTAAATGTCCATCAACAGATGAGTGGATAAAGAAGATGTGACACATATATACAATGGAGTATTACTCAGCTGTAAAAAGCAATGAAACTGGGATGTTTGTAGAGACATGGATGGACCTAGAGACTGTCATACAGAGTGAAGTGAGTCAGAAAGAGAAAAACAAGTATTGTATATCAACACTTATATGCGGAATCTAGAAAAATGGTACAAATCAACCAGTTTGCAAGGCAGAAATAGAGTCACAGATGTAGAGAACAAACATACGGACACCAAGTGGGGAAAGCTGGGAGGGCTGGGGGGGTAATGAATTGGGGGATTGGGATACCAAATAGTACACTCTAAATATATGCAGCTTATTGTATGTTAACTGTATCTCAATAAAAGTTCTTAAAAAAATAAAAATAAATAAATAAAAAGAATTGGTAGAATAATGTTCCTATAAACCACAAAAGCACGGCAGAAAGACATTCCCAGAAAATGAGGTGAAAGAACCCAAGAAATCATTATAAATATGAAATAAATATTTTAGAAATATAGACTACACTTAAAATAACACAGCGTTGAATGTAAACAACTTATGCAGCCTGAAGAGAAATAGAAGGTGAAATGGAAAAGAAAATTAAAGGGAAATGAAGGTAATGAAAAGAGTGAACATCACAAACATCCAAGATGGGCAAAGATGACCTAATATATTGATAATAGGAGTCTCTGAAGTGTGAAATCAAAGTGAGACAATACAAATACTAAAAATTGTAGTAGATAAAAACTTTTCTTCCATTAAAAAATATAGATTCTAACTTACCAACTGAAATGGAAATGAACCTGAGAGTATCAACTGAAACAAATAAACAAAAACATATTCCACTAAGACTTCTAAATTTTACAAAATAAAGTAAAAAAAAAAAAAGATTCTTTGGCTTCCTAGGAAAAGCAGGGCATGGCTTATACAGGAAAGAAAATTAGTTTATAGTCAGATTTTTTTTTCATAGTCAGATTTTTTTTTTTCAGAGAACAATGTTATATTCTAGACAAAAAAGGAATAATATATTTAAAATACTCAAGGAAAGAAAATGTGAGCCAAGGGTTTTCTATCCAGCCAAACAGAATTTCAAGTATACAAGGCATGAACTGTTATCAACATATCAACATCAAAAAATCTAGTGAATTTTTTGCCTGGAGATTTTCCTACAGAATCTACTGGAGAATGAGCTTCACAAGCAAAATGATTACAGACAAATTAACGTAAGTAACAGTAGAGAGAACTAAGTGTATAATCACCGATAGAAATAAGTGTTGGTGAGGACTATGGGAAAAACAGCAGAGTATGAAATGGTTATGTGACATGACAATGTAGTAAAGGACAAAACAAACATTGGAGAGAGAACTTCAGGGCAAATGTGAATTCTAAACTATTTTTAATAATCAAAATTGGTAGTGGTAGCTAAGTATTGTTATTCTGAGACTATTATTTTTATAATGTGGGAAAGTAATGAATATTATGGGATATTATAAATGTTAGGTCATCTTCGTCCTTGAGAGACAGGATTCTTGGTATGAAGGAAAGAAGGCGGAGATTTCACATAGAGTAGGGCAAATATAAATTCTTTAGACCTGCATTTAAATTGGAAACATTGGTATGTGCTCAAGAATTATTTTATCTTTAGACAATTAAATTATCTGCTCTCCATCTATTTTTACTCTTTCCAATAGAAAGACCGAAAAACAATGACCAACCAGGTAGTGATGAACATACCCTTGACTATTTTTCACTAAAAGAAAACTGGGCTTCTTGGAGAAACGGGTGATCCTGTGTAGGCTGTAGGGAAACTTCGACGAGAACGTGGCACATCTTGGCACACGAGACAGCAAGGAAGCTCTCAGAGGGTAGTACAGTCAGGTCAAAACACCCAGGAACCAATATGAAAAGGCTCCTACCGGACAAAGATGCAACCTTTTGAGCTCCAAAATATAAAAATTGCGATAAATTAAATCCGTCACATAGGCTTACATTTACGAGTTCATAATGATATTAAAAAACAAGAATTGGTTGCATTTTGGAGCTGACAGGGAAACATCTTTTGTCTTGAAAACTTGGTGAATGTAAGAAAAGAATTCGGCAATTGCCCTGGCTTATAACATACAAAATGTAGCATCGGATAACCAAGTAAGGAAAGAGAAAACGTTTCCCCTTGTAAACTTATTCCAGGTAATTAAAAAAGACAGAACTAGGAACCATCATATTGCAACCCCAGTGAAAGAATCCATCTAGGTTAAAAAGGGTTCCCATTAAAAATGAGTGAACTTTCAGATGGTCTGTGCCTACTGTTGAAACAATAGGGCACTATCCATGCTCTTGCCAAAGGACCAAACCTGGGTCTGACCAAGACACTAGATGCAGCTGTTGATGAGCAGGAAATACAAAGGCAGAGAGCATGCTGGAATGCAGGAAGGAAATGCAAACAGCAACATTCAGCCTGTGGGGGACGCTGCTGAGCCAATGGTATTTCCCAGGTTTCCTGGAAAATAGAGAGATGAGCAAGGTGGTGTGACTTACAAGAGACTTAAAAGATGAATTGATTTTTTAAATGGGGGAACCTAAACAATAGCAAGTAGGGGAGCTCACTAGGGCGAATAGACCATAGAAAAATGCGAGGGAGTGATGACCACCAGAGTCAGGGTGGAGAGGGGGTCATTCACTGAGCTGTACCTTCGTTCTGAGTGTTTTTCTGCATATGCGCTTTATTTGAAAATCATAAAGATAATCTATACTCTAAAAGAAAAGTTACTATGAAATATAATTTATATTGATCCCTGTATTTCTGCAGCAAATATACAAAGAGCCTTTGGATGCTCCAGGCACTGGCTCAACACTGAATATCGTCCCCGAAAGAAAGCCAAGGGGAGCCCGGGGTACAGGGTGAGATTTGAGCTTGGGAAATTTCAGAAAACTGAGATCACGCCCAGTTAAATGGTTTTCTGAATCTTGCTCAGTATCCAGACCAATTTGAAAATAGAGGTAAAGCACTCAAAGATGTTTATTCCTGAAGCAAAGGCCTGAAAATAAGCATCGCCACTTGCAGGCGTAATAAAACCCATTCTGCACACGCTAACCGGTGTGGTTGGGAACAGGAGAGGCACCCTGTTGTAATCTCGTATCCCACAGGTTTTCAACTGGTCAAATCTCAAATTAAAATGCAGCCGAAGATAGAAAATGGCCAAAGGTTCAGCCAGAATGTTTCCTAACATCATTGGCAAAAAAAAAAAAAAAAAGAAAACGTTACAGATGAACCTTGAGTCAGGTCGAGAGGCCTTAAGCTTGCATTATGAATTCAAAAGCAAAGTGGTTGAGAGGGCTTTTTAGATAAACAACAAAGGTAAGATCTCTGGATGATTCCAGCTTGAACCCATGATATAAGACGAAAGATTGTCTTTGAGAACAGAGATATTAAAGGATCTATCACCTTCGGCAAAGGATTTGGTCTTTGGGAAGACATCTTTTATTTAGAAACACTTGATCCCTTTGTTTGAAGCTATTTTATGTTGCATTTGTGTGTGAGAAAGGAAAGTTTCTAAGCAACCGTATTGTACACTGACTCTCTAATCCCAGTAAAATCAGAGGTTTTTTTGTTTTTTGTTTTTTTCTAGAAAAAGGCTGTGTATCTACTTATATAGTGAATCCTTCAGGTGGGCACTGCTTGGTTATCAGAACTGTTTGGAAATTGATAAATTTTTGACATCAAAGTTTCCAGGTGAGAGAAAAGATGAAGCCAGAGGGACGGCAGACAGAGACTAGATTGTTTTCCCCTGTCCACGAATCAAGTGCCTACAGCTTATTCTTGTGTCATCCCTTATCCTTGCCGACAAATAGAAAAATCAAATGAGTTGTATTTTCCACCCAACAGACCCACTGATGGATTGGATGAGAAACTGAAGAATTGCCCAGTGGGAGTGGTTTGGGCCCGTGCAACCATGTTCTGCCAGGAGAGATGATACCTCAAAAGAAGGGCATGTGGCCAATTTTTTTTACCACTTCCCTTATATTTGTTAATGAACAAAGTCATCTATTCTAAGCCTTCCAGTGAAGCTAGTTTCATCCCTAGGCTTGGGGAGTTAATTTAGCTGATGGTCTTTGTGTTTCATATGTTCTTTTCCTGACAGACAGCATTTGGTCGTTTCTAATATTAAAAAAACAATAGTGTTCAATTTATGATACTATGCTTACAGGGCAACATTATAGGACAATAATTATAGGCCGATGATAAACAGTGACTCTTCCTTAGCCCCTTAGAGTTGGGTATAACGCGGAGAGGATGTATTTTGGTAGCTAAGTGTGCAGACTGGCAAGACGAACTGGGTTCACACTTTAGATCCACCACTTACTGCGTGCGTTTCTGGACAAGTTAGTTAACCTCTGTGTTTCTTCTTTATAGAATCGAGCCAACAGGGACATAGAGAGCAGATTTGTGGTTGCCAAGAGGGAGGGGGTTGGGGGAGGGATGGAGTGGGAGGTTGGGATTAGCAGACGTAAGCTCTTATATATATAGAATGGATAAACAACGAGGTCCTACGGTAGAGCACAGGGAAGTGTATTCAGTATCCTATGATAAAGCATAACGGAAAAGAATATTAAAAAAAGAATGTCTACATGTGTATAACTAGATCACTTTGCTGTACAGCAGAAATTAATACAACATTGTGAATCAACTATATCTCAATAAAAAAATAAAGTCGAGCCAATGTCATCTCACTTGTATTGTGATGTAAATGCTCACTGTGTCATCTTTTACAGGAGATTCTGGGCTTGGCATCACAATTTCCCCACAAAATAAATATTTATATCAAATTAATAGTGTATCAGTAGTGTCTTAGTTCCTAGAATTCCTACACGTACAAAGGTCAGGAATGGTGTATTCAAGCAGGTCTGACCTTGATTTTGGAATCAGTCTTTAATCTTATTTAAGCGCTCTTTGGACCATCTATTTCGAGAAAGATCCCAGGCCCTTCTTTGGACTTAGAGAGGAGAGGATGTGGCCGACTCAGTGATGACTTTTGTGGTCACTGGCCCTGCAGAATTATTTTGTGTTTGGTCTGAACCCAAAATATCTCTGCTTGCATTTGCACATGTGGGAGGGAGGTGGGTTGGGTCATGAAGTGATGTGTCCTCATTTGTTTATCAACATCCTTTCCCAGCTGCCTCTGTTTCACTGAGCTTCTGTTTCAGTGGAACCTTCTCCACCAGGACGGAATACTAAATAGACAATGGCCAAAGGATTCAAGCCCGGGTTCACTGCCAGGTCAGCTGGAAGCAGGGAGAGGAAAAAAGAGGCCTAGAGAATAATGAATCTGGACAGTGTGGACCTTGGAACGCGGGCCGCCCTACGTGGACATGTGCCAGTGGGTGTCTGAGTGTGCACTGGGCATGCGTGTGCCCCCAGGAGGGACCGGGAGAGAGATCTCACTGTTATCCCAGGGCCGCTGAAGTGCACGTGGGCGGTGAGGATGTCTGGGGAGGCTGTACTTTAGCTCCGTGCCCATCAGTGTTTTGAACTTAAAGCATGAGAGGTGCACCCAATCCATGCAGTGTGTACACACCTTCTCAGACACAGCAGGACGTGGGCAGGGGGGGCGAGGGCGCACAGGAAGCCGACCTCCTCCCCACCCAGAAGAACAGATGGAGAAGCTCCTGGGTGTCAACGCCAGGCCTCTGCTTCCTCTGCCTTGGTGTCAGGTCCTGGGAGAACCGTGGACTTCCGCCTGCAGCCCTGAGGATGCGTGCACAGGAACAAAACCAGTGGTGTGTGTGTAAGAACAGAGTGGAGGTGGGAGGGGGCAGGGAGGGCAGAGAAAGCACGCCCTTTCTGCTGCTCCTTGTCTACAGCCCTGGGCCCCTGCCCTGCCCATCTGTCCATCAGTCCACTGGCCCTCTGCTCCAGTCACACCATCCTCGGGTAACTATGCTCTGGGACAGCCTGGGGCAGAGGCTTCTCCGCACGGGCCACAGCCCAGTGGGTGGCTGTGCAATCACTTTAGCTGGTCGTGATCCTTATGTTTTCAATCAAATGGAATAGAATAGAAACAAAGTCAGCATTTATTACCTTCAGGAAAGATAGGCATTACTTAGTGAAATTTTCATTCCAGTGTTGTGTGTGTGTGTGTGTGTGTGTGTGTGTACAGATGCACACGCACACGGTTCTGCAGTATAAAATGCATTTCTTCCCACAGCTCACGGTCTAAGAGATCACAGAGTTAGAACAGAAGCTCTACAAGGCCAGGACTGCTGTGTACACGTACCCACTGTGGCCAGCACAGCACACACCTGATGTGAACACACAGGGTGGGAGGCTGCCCAGGCTCCGCCGTTGAGCTTGGACCACAAATCTCCTCCACCTGCTCTTTAAAAAGCCCCTGGAGAGAAATGAAACGTGTGATGCTGCAGTCCCACTCCCGGGCGTGCAACCAGAAAAGACACAAACTCTAATCCAAAAGAATACATGCACCTCCGTGTTCACAGCAGCCCTATTTACGTAGCAAAGATATGGAAGCAACCTAAGTGTCCATCGACAGAGGAATGGAGGAAGGAGATGTGGTACATGTATACAATGGAATATTGCTCAGCCACAAAAAAGAATGAAACAGCAACATTTGCAGCAACACAGATAGACCCAGGGGTTATCACACTGAGTGAAGTAAGTCAGACAGAGAAAGGCAAATATCATAAGATATGGTAAGACATCGCTTGTATGTAGAATTTAATGATATGAATGAACTTGTTTACAAAACAGAAATAGACTCACAAAGAAAACAAATGAATGGTTACCAAAGGGGAAGGGATAAATTAGGAGGTTGGGATTAGCAGATACACACTATGTACTATATATAAAATAGATAAACAATAAGGACCTACACTATAGCACAGGAAACTGTATTCAATATCTTGTAATAACCTATAATAGAAAAGAATTTGGAAAAGTATATATATATATATATATATATATATATATATATAACTGAATCACTTTGCTGTACACCTGAAACATTGTGACCCAACTATAATTTAATAAAGATCTTCAAAAAGTTAGAAAGATAACAAGAGTTCCTGATATTCTCTCATCCGTGTAACAGACAATAATATTGTAAACACGCTTTGCACAGCCTACACGTAGAGCCAGTGTGCTATTTGTGATGTTGTAAACAAGGACGCAAGTACAGCTGCATCTCTGGTGCAGAGCCCTATCCCAGGCAGGGAAAGCTGTGCAGGAAGTGGCGGTTCCTGGAACAGATGCTTTGCCAGCGGAGCCTCTGCCTGAGAATCTGTCGCTCTTTGCCAGGGAGTATTTCGTGCATCAACATGGTTGTCTGCAATGGCTCTGAAGACAATTAAAACCTTTCCACGCGACGCGTTCTGCTTTCAAAGTTGTTCCGCAACATGCAGAGCTCTGCTCCGAGCCCGGCTTTCCCTGCAGGCTCCGCTGTCCGATCTTCTCTGCGGCTACTTGTTCTTAATTCTGTATCTCAATTGATCTCCAGCCCCACATCCGGCAGAGGGAAATGAAGCTTTTAAAACTTGCTGCCAATTCAGAGAGCTCCTCCCTTGGGTGTTGTCTACGGTCTCGGCAATTGTATTTTTTTTTATCTAAGACATTTTTATGTGAATAAAATAATCTCAGTTTCTTAAGTGAGACAATTAAACTCCATTTTACCTTGTTTCCCTAGGGCGGTGAGGTCTTAAACTGAGAGAACATCTTTGTTCGAGCCCCTGATAGGAGCACGGCTTTTATTCTCTTTATTGACTGACATCTATGTTCTGAATGTTTCATGCCTGCGTTACATGGACAGGATGGGGCAGGAGCTGAGTGGTACCCTGCGGATGCTAGTCTGAATAATTTAGACCCAAGTGATAATTGCTGATGCAGGGACTAAGGGTCCCGTTCTCCTTCCCAGCAGTCAACATCCTGATGAAAGCAACGGCTTCACCACTCCAGTGTCAATTCTTGAAATTCCATTTATGCAGCAGCATTATCCTTCTGTGCCCAGGGCCTTGCAGTTTGCTGCTCTGCCGTCACTGGGGGAAGGGGGGTGCTGTGAGCCTGAGTATTTAGTCACCTGTGAAGCCTGTCTTGATGGAAAAAGCCCTTATTCTTGGGGGATACATGTTATTATTAAGATACTCATTTGCCTTCCCTGGGGGGCTGACACCTCTTTGCTCATGGACATCAGGCATAGCTGTGGCATCGTAGGTGTTCCCTCTGAGAGGAGACATGGGAGGATCACATAAGCCCAGCCTCTGAGTGGCTTGTCACTTGTGTGGACAGTGTAAGGAAAGAGGACGTGACATACATCATCTCTGAGCAAAAGCCTTAGAAGGCAGCTCACGGCTCCCCTTTATCTTCTCTTCCTTCTGTGTCAAGACCAATATGTCCCAGGTTGTGGCTGCATCAGTTATGTCCCAGATTGAAGGTAACACCAAGCAGATGGACATGGAACATAATCAAGAAAGTGGGGGCGGAGAGTATTTGTTAGTAAGCAATGCACCCTAGACTATGCTGACTGATACACTTTCTCATCTGTGAGTGTTGGCTGGAGAGTTACCACACCTTTGAACCTGGGGCCACTGTGAATCACCTCTTCTGTCCCTCAAGTTACAGGGTCCTAGTTTCATTTCTCTTCCTCAGTAAATATTCCGATATATTATTTTTTGTTACAAAGTTGTATGATGACTCTTAAAGAAAGGTTTAAGGGATGTCAGGGATGTCAATCTTGGTGATAGAAGGAGAGTGAGAGGGACAGTAGCTGGGGTGACTCAGAGAAGGGTCTGTATCCAAGGTGCAAAAGACACAAGATTGAGAAGGTGCTTCCCTGGGTAGAGCTGGGGAGCTCAGAGCTCTACTGCAGGCTGTGTGGGTCTCTCGGACTCCAAATCCATACACCATGTGCCCTTCTACATCCCACCACAACTTTACATTCCACCTACTACTGCGGCCTGTCCAACACTGTAAAGTGTAACAGAGGGGGTGGTAAATGAAATCCACCCACACCATTGCAAGGATATCATACGAATTCAAGAGCACCAGAGATGGACTGGGTGGGTGGACTTCAACCATCTGAAAAATCACCCTTCTCACTGAGCTACTGCACAGACATTGTGGATACAGGACGGTTGTCTGTGTGTGCATTTATGGCATGTATTAGACTGCTTTCAACAGGTGTATTGAACACAACCAGAGCATAAAATATGCGGAAAAGAGGATAACTCGTTGTTGTCACTTGAGAAGCAAGGATGAAGGTTTCTGGATGACAGTGTTCAGACAGGTAGAGAAAAGTGTGCCTTCCTGCCTGCTGGAAGTGGTGGCAGCCCAGGAACGTGATTTCGTAACGATGCAGAGTCCTGTTTCCCCAGACGGGACAGTAATGGCCTTGAGAAAAAAATAAGGGTGTGAGGAATAATCATAATACTGAGTATCTAACAAAGGCCAGGCTCTTGCTCAGGGTCCTGGTTCCTCCTCTTCAGTTCTAAGCAGCTTAGACGTTTTCTACCCTGTTAGAATTCAGACTCTGACATTCGGTAAGCTGGGTTCAACCCCCAGCTCTGGTAAATTAGGATTTCTTGGGCAATTTTTCTAATTTCTGTGTCTTAGTTTTCTCATCTATACAATGGGAGTTTTTAAAGTACCTACTTCAGAAGATTGTTTAGGGTAATAAGTGAGAAGGTTTGTATAAGTGCTTAGAAGAGACACTGGCACTCTGAGACGCTGATCAGTATCCTATTGTTCTCTGTGTGACTTTATTGAGTTTTGTCAGTTTTGAAACAGTTTTTGATGAGTCTCTGCTCCATCTACCCCCACCCTCTGCACTTACCTAAGGGCCTCTTATAACTTTATAAAAATAGGTCTTCCTTATTTCAATTCTTCTTCTGACCCAGAGGAGATAACAGGGACTGGGTTTCTCTCCTCCCTGAAATAACAGAAAAAAACAGTGAAAAACATGAAACAGGGGATTCCTGACATTGGATATCAGCCAGCACAAGAGTGGGTGGTCCTCAGAGATGGGACGCAAACAGGATAAGTCCCGTAATCGCCGCCACTTCCTGCCAGGAAGGCGTCCCCGGCCGCAGGGTAGCAAGGCGGATCCCCGGAGGAAGCCGGCGTTCGCCCCCAGTTGAGGAGATGGGGTGAGAATCCACAGAGTCCGAAGTGGGCAGAGTCCCCGTGGAGAGGTGCCGGGAAGAAGAGAGCTGGAGAGGGAAGGGTGGGGGCTCTGAAGGTCTGCAGATGGGCGCCTTCAGCGGAGGGTCACTGCCTGCTCACGGGGAAACCCCCCTCAGCTGCAGAAAGAGGTACCCGAAAGGATCAGCATAATCGTCAAGAGTCTCCGGAGCGCACACAAGGCTCTCCACCAACCTGAGAGGAAAGCGCTTTTAGGTTTTTTTAAATTTTTTAAAAGATAAATTTATTTATTTATTTATTTATTTTTTACTTATTGGCTGTGTTGGGTCTTTGTTGCTGCATGCGGGCTTTCTCTAGTTGCGGCAAGTGGGGGCTACTCTTCGTTGTCATGTGCGGATTTCTCAGTGCACTGGCCTCTCATTGCAGAGCATGGGATCCAGGTGCACGGGCTTCAGGACTTGTGACTCATAGGCTCAGTAGTTGTGGCCCACGAGCTTAGTTGCTCTGCGGCATGTGGGATCTTCTGGGACCAGGGAGCGAACCCGTGTCCCCTGCATTGTCAGGCAGATTCCTAACCACTGCACCACCAGGGAAGCCCCTGAGAAAAACTCTTAATTCATGGGGCATCCGTATGGTTCTGAGAGGGGTCTTGCCTGGGGAGTGGGCATCCTTTGCCCTGGACTCAGGGCTGCTTTTGTCCTCCTGAAAGCAAGACCTGAAATGATCAAACTTTTCCCAGTAACGTAGCTGTGTCTTAAAATAAAGCCCAAAGATATTTATAGGAATCTAGAAACACCCATCACAGACTAGATCCAAGATGCCTGCTGTTCAACGAAAAATCATCATCATGAAAAGGACCAGAAAAACAGGAGCAGACCCCAAACAGGTGTGAAAATCACACAGAACAGATGTTGGAATTAGTAGACAAACACATTAAAACAGTTGCTATAACTGTGTCCCCCATGTTCAAAAAACTACAGTATAGGAAAAATCAAGCATGTTAGCAATGGAGACTCAGAAGATATAAAATGACTCCAATCAAACTTCTAGTGTGTGTATGTCAATCTCAGTCTCCCAGTTTATCCCTCCCCACCCTTCCCCTTGGTAACCATAAGTTTGTTTTCTACATCTGTGATGCTATTTCTGTTTTGTAAATAAGTTCATTTGAACCATTTTTTTAGATTTCACATGTAAGCAATATCATGTGATATTTGTCTTTCTCTGTCTGACTTACTTCACTCAGTTTGACAGTCTCTAGGTCCACCCGTGTTGCTGCAAATGAAAAACACAAACAACCCCACCAACCCCCCCAAAAATTCTAGTGATGAAAACTACAGTGGCTGAGAAACACACACTTGAGATTAGTAGCAGACTAGACACGACAGAGGAAAAGATACTTGAAAACACAGCAAAAGAAACTATCCAAAATGAAACAGAGAGAGAAAAGGTGGACAAAAACGCAAACAGAGCACCGTCAGTGGTCTGTGGGACAATGTCCAGCAGCCTCATTTATGTATAATTGGAGACCCCAAAGGAGAGAAGAGAAGAGGAACAGAAAAAGTATTTGAAAGAATAACTTGCAGGGACTTCTCTGTGGCCCAGTGGTAAAGAATCCATTCTGCAAAGCAGGGGATATGGGTTTGATCCCTGGTCGGGGAACTAATATCCCACATGCCGCAGGGCAACTAAGCCTGTGAGCCACAACTACAGAACCCACACACCCTGGAACCCACGTGCCATAACTAGAGAGAAGCCCACATGTTGCAACGAAAGATCCTGCATGCCGCAACTAAGACCCAATGCAGCCAAAAGAGCCCCCCCAAAAAACCCAAAAGAACCCCTCAAAAAGACAACAAAAATTTCCCAAATGTTTCAAGGCTGTAAAATCACTAATCCAAACAGCTCAACCAACCCAGCCACAAAAAAAAAACCACGAAGAAAACAACATCAGGGCACACGGTACCCAATGATGGGCCTTTAGAGATGGTCCTTTCTCCTCTCTGGACACATGAGGTTTTATTCCACACAGGCCTTCTACTCGCTGCCTTTCACCTGGAAACGTTCCGCTCTGCATTTCATGGGACCGTGGTCCCTTCATTCATCCCGTCCCAGCTTCAAGGCCTCCTACGTCAGGTGTCTCCCCCAGTTATTCTCCATCACTGCACCATTTCTTTCTTTCAAAAGCCTCATCACATCTTGTAGTAAGGCCAGTTCTGATGGAATGGGCTCTTCCTTTCTCTCTGATACAGGAAAAGGAGTGGAGGGACTACAAAGTTAGGGGAGGCGATATTTCAGTTATGAGCCCGTGGTGATACATGTCAGGGTGTGAATTCACACCTCCCAACTCTCTGGCCCTGTTATGCCTCGGAGGGAAAGCCCAGAGAACTGCCTTTCCTGCATCTTCTGAGGCATAAAATGGAAACCCCTCACTGATCACACAGATCGCTGGCACCCCAGGACACCTATTTCATCCTAGGCACAAACCCAGTTAATATTACATGAGGCACTCGTGCAGTGCGCAGCGGTGATGGCTGGGCCAAGGCTGCACTGGCCACTTGTGCCCTTTTGAGAGTTTTTTAAGTAAATAAAGTTGCTTTAAAAATAAAAAGGCAGCGATGGAGCTGGCTCTTCCTGGAATTATTCCCAGGACACACTATATAACAGAACGAATGTGTTTGTGAGTTAAATGAAAGAGCCATGAAATTCTTGGATAAAAATGGAGCATGTTGTGTTTTGGTCTAAAAAAAGGGAAAATACCCTTTCCATGAAGCCATACAGGGATACAACTTTGGCATAACTAATGAAAATAAACTGTATAGTCTTACAGAACATACGGGAAAATAGGCGCTATTAGCAAACTTAGAAAAACGCTCTCAGTGACAGAAATTTTCATATGCTTATGATTTTAAAATGCAACAAAGAGGTGCATGTAATTTGATAATAACAGGATGTGCTAGTTGGGTGATTTAGTGTGCATTCATTAGAAATTAAGGATTATAAAAGGACATTATTGTAAACAAACTACACTACTTTTTAAAAAGCTCATATAACTTATTACTTACCTACAGTTTACAAACGATTTTCATTGTACTTATGTGCCTCTGGACGCAGTCGATATGTTTTTGAGTTTATGAATTTTATTAGACTCGATTCATCAGTTCTGTTTTGTTATCTTCAACATATACAAATACATTGAACAATCTTTATATGTTCAGGCAATCTGCTATTAGCCCTCTCATCTTCTGTAAGGAGCATTTAAGTGCTTTTATCTTTCCTACCTACCTACCTTCCTTCCTTCCTTCCTTCCTTTCTCCCTTCCTTGCTTCCTTCTCTCTCTTGCTCTCTCATTCTCTTTCTCTCTCTTTTGAGCAAATTTACCTTCCCCTGGAGTGAAATACTGTAAAACCCTTACCTAACTTCAAAAACACAAAAACAATATATTTTGGAAGTGGGTGTGTGAAGGCACAGCCTTCCCGATGCTTTGGAACAGAAAGGAGAATCCCGAGAGTGAAAAGTGGTTCCTTTACCAGCAGAGTTAGCCAAGAATAAAGACCAACAGCAGCGAATGTAACAAAGGACAGATCACTTATTGCTTATGGTTTACAAAACTACAACAGATGAAGCACAGTCTTAAGACTCCTAGTAAAATAATACAGGAAAACCATGAAAGAGATTTGCAAATCCTTTGAAACCCATCATTGGCTAATCCTTGAGAGTTTAGGGCTATTTGTCCCAGTTATATATATGAGGAAATGGGGAGAGTCTCTGGTTTAAGCCCATAAAATGAGCAAAGAAAAGGGTGAAATGTGTAATCACCAGCTCTGCGCTCAGACCACAGAGAGACAGCCTTTGCAGTTTATAGAAAGCAAAAGGAAACAAGTGCGCCGCTGTCCGCTGAATGACCAGTTCAGCTGACATACGTATTTGCAACAGGCAGAATCTGTTTCTGTCCCCTCCTCTTTCTCCCACACAAAGCCTGGCGTTCCGCACAATGAGTGTTTGTGAAAGGGATGAATGGGGAGAATAAACAGATAAACAACTCGGCTTCTGAGAGAATATCCGCGTGTGTTGTGCAAACGCTGTTACCAAATGTTGGACCACAGTGTTCCCAAAGAGAACCTAATCACGTCAGCAAAATCAGAAAAACCAGCAAATGAGCGCCTCCCCGGATGAGCTCTGAGGCCCATTCAAATGTTCACTTTTGGTACCAAGCCCGGGCTCACTGGTGATGACATTAGGGCGGCAGGAACACAGACCCGCATCTCCACTTAATAAAAACCATTTTACTCTGTGTTTATGGACCAAGCGATAACTCTCTTGAAGAACAAATATGTCTCATTCATCTCCTCTTTTCAACTTCTCAAATGACAGTGGCAGCAACAGGCCCGTCGCCCTTCTTGACTTGGGTCTCTTGGGGTTTGCCGTTGAGGCTGTGACACAAAGATGTGTGTAAACAGCAAAGGTTTAATCACGGACCCCACGGCTCCCTGCTTCCGCTGCCCGACCTTGCTGTCCACTGCTTAACAAGGCCAAGTGCACTGATGCCAATGACCTCCACAACCTGGAGATCAGGTCACAAGAGGCCTCGCCTACATCCCCAAACCTCTCCATCTCTGAATGTTGAGCTGCTCAAGCTGCCGCCGTCTGGCTGCAGCTCAGACGGGGGTTTTTTCACGGAAGTAGTGTTGATTTATAATGTGTTTGTTTCAGGTGTACAGCACAGTGAGTCAGTTACATGTATTCTTTTTCAAATTCTTTCCCCCATCAGTTATCACAAAGTACTAAGTCTAGTTCCCTGTACTATGCAATAGGTCCTTGTTTATCTATTTTGTATATAGTAGCATGTATTTGTTAATTCCAACCTCCCAATTTATCCCTCCCCCACACCTTTCCCTTTTGATAACCATAAATTTGTTTTCTATGTCTGTGGGTCTATCTCTGTTTTATAAACAAGTTCGTTTGTATCATTTTTTTTTTAGATCACACATGTAAGTGATATAATGTGATGTTTGTCTTTCTCTGCCTGGCTTACTTCACTTAGTCTGATAATCTCTAGGTCCATCCATGCTGCTACAAATTGTGTTCTTTTGTTCTTTTTTATGGCTGAGTCATATTCCATTGTATTTATATATGCCACATTTTCTTAATCCATTCATCTGTGGATGGACACTCAAGTTGCTTCCATGTCTTGGCTATTGTGAATAGTCCTGCTGTGAACATTGGGGTAGAATCGACTGAAGCCAGATGACCTGGGACTGAACAGATATGGACCAGGTATGGGTCTGGCAAGATGCTTAAGCTTCAGAGTGGGAAGACCAAGGAAGTACTTGAAGGGCATCCTTCCTCTACATCTCTGGGTGAAATACTTTGAATAAGAAGACCCTTCTGGATGGTTGCAAGTTAGAAACATATGCTGGAGGTTCAACAGAAAAGCCAATGGGGACCAAAGAATTATGAAACAGCACCACAAATCTGCCCCAAGTGGAAATTCTCTCAAGAAGATCTCTTACTTCCTTTATCAAGTGTGAGAGTTTCTTAGGTTATTAATACTAGAAAGAATGTATTTAGTGTCAGATTTGTTTGTCTTCAGGAAAGATGGACAAAGAGAAAAAACAACTTCAATCAAGATAATGTTTTTTGGGCTGAGAGTACACAACGTTACTGAAGGGTGTTTCATTTTATTTAAAATTTTTTTTCAAATGTGAGTAGGAAATTTTCAGCCTATCAGCTTAAACTGTTCTATTTATTTATAGCAGCATTAAATTGGTACATTAGAGATTTCCATCTTGCTTTGCAATAGCACAGTACATTTTTAATTATATTTATTGTAAACATCTCAATCTATTATCACTAAAATGTATTTTAATGCACTTTAATTTAAAAAAAATCCACTCAAGCGTGGAGGAAGAGATTGATGCAGGGGAAGGGCGGTGGGGAGGGGGTTGAAAAACCAGACAGTGAAGGGGGTATAATCCCGAAGGCTTGAGAACTTCAGTGCTGAATCCTGAAGTTTTCTACCGTCATTTCCATTGGCCTCTGACCTGAGAAATACAGCATCATCTATGACAAGAATACCTCAACAAAACCTGTCCAAACTTCCAACATCCCTCCCAATCATTTCAGACTTTCTGGCTGGGCTCCACACAGGAGTTCCCATTCCCCTGGGGAGCTGGACCAGTGCCGGCTGAGCCCAGGCTTGCCCCTCGGGTCCTGGCCAGAATCAGTGCTCACTTGCCTTGGTTGGATGGAAGCTGAGCATCTTACCCTGGGTTCAGGTAGGGAATCAGTTGCATTTCCCCAGATCTGGGTCTGAATGTGGACTGTTCTCTCCTGGCTTCAGCCAACTTCCATCAGTCATCACCCATCACTGACCACACTTCAGGCTGCTCTCCTCTGGTCCAAAGTGAGTGGCTGGATATTTGTGCTTCCTGACGAAAATGGGGTTTGAAAATGTCTTTTGCTATTGATGCCTGGGGGCTGACGTGCCCTGCAGAGACCCCCAGCAAGTCCCCCACTTGCCCAAACACAGAGTGTCTGTCTTTCTGGCTCTCTGCAGCCCTGCGGGACTGTCCTGGCCCCCCGGCAAGGCTCGCTGCCCACCCTCACGCCATTCCTGTCAAATCTGCTGCCAAGGATGGAGCCCTATTTCTGATCAGGCCCCTCATGTGAGTCGTGGGCACAGCCAAGAGATCTGAGAAGCCCATCACCCTCTTCCTTTCCCTACTGCTGTCCTGTCTTCTTCCCATAGCCTGAGCCTGAACTCGGGTTTCAGTTTGGCCCTTGCACTTGGGTACATGTGTCTGGGATGTGCAGCCCTCTCCTGGATCTGGGGAGAAAAAGGCTCCCACTCCCACTAGAGACTCCCTAAAAGGCCAGTCCCCTGTTCCCTGGACTTGCTCTTGCAGGGTCCATAATGGCCCTAGCTATGTGGGTTTTGGGCAAAGGCTCCTCAAGTGTTAAAAAGTCTATTCTCAGTGGTGGTTGTAAACATTCTTCTTGGTGACATGTCTGAATGGCCTAGTAAATGCTTCATGATGTTTTTAAATTTTTCTCTCTGGTTACAAATTGGTTGATCTCTAAAACACTTAAATGCTGGACATGGCAGCATCAGACTCACTGTAGATGCTAGATTATCCAAGACGATTTTTTAAAAACTGGATGTTTGTCTGACCTGAACTGTGACTTGGAGGCCCAAAAGCAACCTAGGTTTTCTCCCTTTCATGGAAATATGGAGGACACCGTGGTGCCTTGGGCATCTGCCCCAGCGGCCCCAGCTTTAAACACTGCCACATCTTCTGGGAATGGCCTTGGTCTCGAAGATACCTTTTTACCTGTTTCAATTTTATGCGCTAAATCCCCAAACCCAAAAAAGGCTGGGAGGAAAGAAAATAAGAGAGGTACTGGCATACTCTGGGCTACACAAATGGAACATCGGATGGGTGTCTGTGGTGGATCTTATCTGCTGAGTATTCAAAACCCAGACAAAGGGTCAGGGATTTCTGTCTTTTTTGTTCAATGCTGTAATGCCCAAACCTATTATGGTGACGGCAGCAACCCATAAAGATTTGTTGAATGAATGATATGCATTTTACAAGGGGCAAGCAAGGCTTGGGCGACATTTTCTACAAGCACGATTCAATATTGCCTGAGTCTGTCCTTCAGGTTACAATGCATTAATTACTCAAAGATAGTTTCCTTAAATCTTAAATTAAAAAAGCTGACAAGACTACTTTATTTTGTTTTTACAATTTCTATTTTCATGTTCAAGTTTGTAACACCATCTGAATGAAGTCACCATCACATTTGAAAGACAAGGTCATTCCCACCAACAGAGCAAGAGGGTTGCCTTTTCTCCACACCCTCTCCAGCATTTATTGTTTGTGGATTTTTCTGATAAAGGCCATTCTGACCGGTTCGAGGTGATACCTCATTGTGGTCTTGATCTGCAGAAACTAACACAACATTGTAAAGCAACTATACTCCAATAAGAAAATAAAAAATAAAATAAAATAAAAGACGAAATAGCAGTATTCATATCTGTAAAAGCAAACGTTATTCCAATAACTGAAAAAGGAGCTCGAATACAATGGCTAGATGGTAGCTAACAGAGAATGCCCATCTCTGTGCTTTGCTGAAAAAACACAAGGGTGCATTCATCATTTTTTCTCTCAAAAATGAAAGCAGTAAAACGAACGAGAGACCTCATCCATATTTCAAATAAATGGAAAGAAATGGGCTGAAATCTACTTTGTTCTTTGAGAAAAAGAAAGCATATAAATGAGGTTTATTATGAGGCTTTTGGAAACTAGTGATTGAAAGCCAGCTGCAGCAATGTGCTCTTGGCCAGGATGCGGTTTATCGATGCTGTGAGCAGAAAACTCAACCTTGTGTTAGGCCTCCGCTTGGTCAGAGGTGTTCTCTGGCTGCACAGGTTGACTGTACTGCCCACTGAGTAAGAGTGTGTAGCTACGGCGGTGTGGCTCCCCTCCACCCCACTCCCATCTGTTTCAGGAAGCATCCTTGAGCCACCACGTTGGTTCAGCTGGATCGGCTGCGTGAGGGTTGCCGTTCCTCTGGACCATCAGCACAGACCTCCCAGCTTCTTCCCAGCGCAGGCTGATCCTCACGCGGGTGTGTGTGCAGGTCTAGGGAGGGATCCGCAAAGATGAAGACAATAACCCATGAAACGACGTGACTTAAGACGGGGTCCGATGACTGCTGTCCTCTTTGGCTTTCCCTCTGCAGTGCAGGCGGGAAGAAGACATCTGCCTCAGTGTTTGCGATTTCCCCCCTCCAACCTCCGGCTTGTGATCTCTGTGCCTGCTGCAGGTCGAGACTTTCCCGACCAAAGAGCAAATCATGCTGTTCAGGATTCCTTGCTGTGCAGCATTTAGCAGGGTGACCGTCTTGTGTACGAGGAAAACTGCCTCGATTCTATGCCATCACTCACGTAAGCCTCATACTGCACTCCCATGCCCTCCTACGGGGCACTTCTGATTGAAAGGACGTCCCGCAGCCTCGCACAGACAGGGAGCGCTGTGGTCAGGCGTGCACCGTAGTCCACAAGGTGCGTGTGCTTGCTCTCCTAGATGCCCAGCCATCCTTCCAGGGAGCCCTCGCGCTCCTCACGCTCCCATCCTCGTCATGACAGCGTTTGCACACACAGCAGCATCTCAGTGCTTTGCCTGCGCTGTAATAGTCATGAGTTAGAGGAAGTTGGGCTCAAGTCTATCCCTAACTAGCTCTTTTTTAAAGTCATTATATAGCCAGAGAATGGAGAGAAAATTATTTAAATCCACATGATGTATCGTATGTCAAAAGAAACAAGGACTAAGAGCTAAAAATCAATAACCAAAAATTTATCTTAGAAAAACAGGAAAAAATTAAAAATTTTTTTTCCACTATTCTGGAAAACGTATGTCAGATAAGAAATGAAGTTATGAAAGGACTGATTGACAGACATTTTACTATAAAAATATTAATCATCAAAGAAACAGAAATGAAAAGAAATAAGGAAAGAATACTAGGGAAGATGTTTGCATCAAGTAAACCACAGGGTTAATACTTATAATAAATAGAGGTCTTTGCAGATATAATAACATTACAAAGACCATAGTAAATGAAAGAGCCCAGGGTATGAATTAAAAACTCACAGTGAAATATAAAGAGTAAGAAGAAAATGTCTATCTTCCTAGTTTAGCAAAGAAGTGCAAGTGAAAGCAAGACCTGCGACCATTTTATCCCTGTGAATTTTTTTTTTTAAGAATAACATTCCATTCTGTTGGGTCTGTTGGAATATTGTCATAAATAATAGGTGGTACTATAATCTGATACAGTTCTTTCCTGATGAATTGTATAATATTGGGATATAGGAGCAATTGGATAATATTTCAATACCACCAGTGTTTCAGTCAATCTCTCATTGATTCACGAAATATTTGTTGAGCATCTATGATGTGCCAATGACTCTACCATATGCTAAGAATTCTATGATGGCCACAAAAGACATGTTATTGCCTTCATAGTTCTTACAGTTGTTCTAAGAAAACAGATATTAAAAAATAAAATAATGTGCACTTTCAGAGGTTGGTGTAATCCTGATGAAATGCCAGTTCGGTGTGTATGAAAGTGGATCTAAATTGAGACCAGGTGCCTTAGATCCGTGAAAGAGAAGGGACAGAAACCAGACAACTGGTGCAGACTTGGATCGACCAGACAGACCAGGACACACGGGTTCCTTTGTTACAGAGGATTTACCCTCTCTGGAATCTGGAAAAATTTCCGAAGAAAGCAAAATTCCAGCCAAAGACCTGAAATTTGAGTAGAGCACAGCAGGTAAAGAGGGAAGGAGGAAAGAACATTCCAGAAGGAGGGCAATGAGAGGAAGATTCTGAGGCAGAAGGGAGACAGCTACAGTCCAGGAGGCTTCTCCACGGCAAGTGCAGGGGAGCCTGCAGAGTCCAGGAGGGTCCGAGTCATACAAGGCCCATAGGTGATGCTGAGAATTTCCTTCTTTATCCCAAGAACAGTGGGAATCCATCTGGAGGGGATTAGTAGGAAAAAGCCATGACTTCAATTTACAAAACGTCCCTTTGGCTGCAATAAGCCTAATACTGGGGGCAGGGAGGTGGGGATGATAGTGTATACCAGGATTCCAGGAAGGATAATGTGGTGATACTCCAGGTGAGAGCGGATGGTGATGAGAGGTGGTCTTTAAACTGAAGCACAGATACCCTTGGAGGTACATGAAGGGTTTTCACGCGATGTGAGGATTCAACCTACCATCGCTGGCTTTAAAGATGCAGGAAGGGGACCGTTGACCCAAGAATGCCAGCACCTCTAGACGCTGCAAGACAGGAAAATGGATTCTCCCTTAGAACCTCCCAAAGGAACGCAGCCATGCCCAGTGAGACCATGTCAGACTTCTGACTTACAGAACTCTTAGATAATAAATTCACACTCTTCGAAACCACTAAGTTGTTAGTAATTTGCTACAGTGGCCACAGAAATCTAATACAGTGTTCGGTAAATATTTATTGAAATTGCAGTGAAAGAACTTACAAATTTATAATATATGACGCATTAAATACACATGGAAAGAGAAGAATTTTAATGTGAGAGGTTCCAGTTTTTAAGTTGCTGAACGTCATGTTTCAGAGCATGAGACAAAAAGATAGGGCTCAATTCAAGATTCAGAAAGGAGAAAATTCCCGAATTATGAGAGCTCCCAACCATGTTGAAGAAAGACTAGGCGCCAACTGTTTTGAGGCATCGCCTGGAACAGTGTTCAGAAAAGACAAAATATTTGAAGGAACATCGAAATGGCTACATTTCAATTGCTTTAATATTTTTTTGAACTTGCGTTTCTGAAGCACATTAAGAAGTGATGTAAAGCCCTTTTGTTGGCTTTTCTTATGTAATCAATTCCTTAGGACTCCTCTCTCCCCTTTTATGGTTCTTGGCTCCTCGGACTAGGGAAGCCTTTGTTTTCAAGAGGTCTGCTTGAGAAATAATGGTTATCTTTAATAAAAATACTTTGCAGAATACTTAGATGTCTGATGAGATCATCAAGGGACATTATGTCTTATTCCCAAGATAATTTTTATAAATCTAATTCCAATACATGGTCACAGTCATTTGACTTAACCCTGAAATCTGTCATTGCAAATGCTTTCCTTAAACCCCCCCACAAACAATGTATTAGTAAAAACCCTTGATTTTCCTCAATTGCCATATAGATCTACTGCTCTAGAACTACATTTAGAAAATTAGTACAGTTCTTTCTTTCTGAAAAAAAAGGTATTTTCCTTTATTATCCTTTAGTTTCTAAAAATAGGCTGGAATTAAATGTCACGTACCTTTGGAATTCATTTTATAAATACACTTGGTAACTAGGAAACTCACATTGCCATTATTTATAATCTAGGAATTCTTTCCATGGTAACTGTTATAAGGTCACGATTACGGAGCCGCATTGGAGGCAGTTTAAGAATCAACCAAAAAAGCATGTTCGTAGGAGGCGGTCACGTCTGATGTCCTGATCACCCAGATTAATGAGGTGAGGCTTACGGATTTACGTGAGTCGCCCCACCTATAGGTCAGCCCTGTCTTCTTGCCACCGACCTTCTTTGGGCCAAGAAAGGTTGCCAGCGGTACCAATCCTTTGATTTCATAGCCCTTGGAGACTCTGTGTGTCATTCGTAGTGTTTTCTCCTTTCTGTGACGTCACGAGTCGGTTACTTACACTGGCGCGTCACAGGGCTGCCAAAGCCCAAGATTTAGGGGAGGAGGGTGGGGCAGCCTCTGTCTGAGACTTGGTCCGCACAAGTTCAAGTATGGTCTTCACCACGTCCCAGAGCCTTGCTGAGCAGCTCCTAGGGAGCCCAGGAACAGGCCCCAAGGGACATACCCCTGCAGTCAGCTTGTACTGAATTCCACAAGAGGTGGAAATCGGCTCACATAGCCACACAAGTAACACTTGCTCCGAGATGCCTTCATACTTTGTTCGTAGCAGTGAGAGATGCAACCTCCTGTCTTTAAGCTGGCAATTCTTACTGTGCCAACGTGTACCCTAACCTCCCTTGAGGTAGAAAGGAAGTCTAATTAGGAAGTGCATTGACAGCAGACAGTAGTCAACTTGAATCAGCTGTCCAAAAATGACTCAAGAGCTTTGCTTTTCTTGCAACCTGATTGCTTAGGAAGGACTTAACCCACATTCTTTATCTAACAGTAAGGAAAGACATTGGTGTGATCAAACACTATAAAGAGAAACGATGTGAATTAAGAATTCAGAGAATAAAATTCATTAAAATAAAGCTCGCATAAATGCCAGAAAAATGCACAGCTTTGGAAATATCTTCTTGGGGTAAATCACATGATTCATGAGCTTTCTCATATAACTCCATAAAATTAGCAGTGGTTACCTGGCCCGGCTTGGCCCCCGCTAAAGTATATTATTCAAAGGGCATGAAGGGGCAGTTTACATAAATACTAACATGAAGAAAGAGAAATGAGCACCCCTTTACTTATAATTAAGTAACAATCAATGGAAATGAAATGCTATTTTTTTAACACGTCAGATGGGCAAAGACTGAAAAGTCGATATTTCACAGTCTGCAGAGGATGAGGACCAACAGATGGTGCCATGGGCTATTGGTGGGGGTGAAAATTGGTGGGATATCTTTGGAGCGCATTTTGGTAACATCCAGTAAAACGATGGGCACATCTACTTTGACCTCCCAACTTTACCTTGGGAACTTACCTAAGAGGTGTGTCCTCATACCTGCGTGAAGGCCTGCACAAGGGTATTCCTCGCATGCTTGTTTGAAACTCTAAAATTGGAAACACTCGAAATGTCCATCCACAGAGACTTGATTAGCTAAATTGTGGTACATCTAGAAAGTATAGCTATCTTCAAAACTATGATTGATAAATAAAATATAGAAATTTATTTTTTTATAAATTTATTTATTTATTTATTATTTATTTTATTGGCTGTGTTGGGTCTTTTTTGCTGTGCACGGGCTTTCTTTCAGTGGCTGTGAGTGCAGGCTATTCTTGGTTGTGGTGCGCAGGCTCCTCATTGCCATAGCTTCTCTTGTTGCAGAGCACGGGCTCCAGGAGTGTGGGCTTCAGTAGTTGTGGTGCGTGGGCTCAGTAATTGTGGCTCATGGGCTCTAAAGCTCAGGCTCAATAGTTGTGGGGCACGGGCTTAGTTGCTCGGTGGCATGTGGGATTTTCCCGGAGCAGGGATTGAATCTGTGTCCCCTGTATTGGCCGGTGGATTCTCAACCATGGCGCCACCTAGGAAGCCCAATAGAAATTTAAATATAGAAATTTATTCATGATAAGTTGTTAATTTTTAAAAAGATGCATCACAATGCAGAGAATATTTTCCCATCTGTAGCATAATAAAAGGAAAGGAAAAAATAAATAGGTGTTTATGGAATTAGAAAATTCTGAAAGATATATAAGAAACCATTAAGGTTGGTTTCTTCCAAAGATGATGATATAGGTACATGAGAAAGATTTCTATTTCTTTGTTATTCTACTTGACTCTGTGGCAGAAAAAAAAAAGTATAAAATATACATATGTTTCTTTTCATTGTAAAACTAATTAATTAAAACTTCCCATCTACTAATGAAACATACAGGGTATAGCTAAAAGGAATAGCACAGTCAGGGAACACATTTCAAAAACTATATACCTTGACTCAATATTAATACTTTTAATAAGCAGCCAAAGAGCATGATTTGAGGTGTCTGTACACCGAGAATTACACATATGCCCATGAGGTTCGTTTTTAATAGCAGAACAATTTCACAAATAAGACAGGACCATGATAAAGGAACTGGGGCCAGAGTAACCCCATTGGCCTAAGTACCGACAAAAGGAGGACTCAACCATTTTCAGCTTTCAGACGGCAGGTAGTGTAGGCCTGTGTTCAGAGAGTGAAGAGAAACACACAAATTAGTCCCGGGTCACCCCAGTTTTCTGCAGAGAGGCCCGTGGTAGACGTGAGATGGGGACGCGGAGTCAAGGGAAGCAGGGTTGGGGCTGCTGAGTGGCTGGAATTTGTGGGCAGGACCTGAGAAAAGGAGGCTGTGCAGGGAAAGAGCCTCAGATAAATGCATCCTGTCCTCCCAAGTCTCTGGGTGAATGCAAAGCTGCAGTTGTGTGGGGCCCCCGGAGCATCAGGAGATGCTGGCAGGACAGCAGCTGGAGACAGAAAGGCCCGCCTACAAGAGGGAGGACTCTCACAGAACATCCAGGGCCTTCAGTCACCACCCAACCAAACCATGGCATAGGAGAGGGTCACTCTGGTCCTGTCCTGATGAAGGTTCCAACAAACCTTGAAAGGATCAAGGTGCCAGGAAACAGCAAAGAGGCGGGTGTACCAGCCGTGGTTATTCATCCGATGAGCTGCTATGAATCTGCTAAACTGGTGTTGAAGAAGAATAGTTAATAATGTGAAAAGCTTGTCTTAGTCAGTTTAGCTCCTGAAGTAAAGGGCCCTAGAATGGGGGGCTTAGGTAATAAACATTTATTCTCATGGTTCTGGAGGCTGGAAGTCCGAGATCAGGGTGCCCACGTGGTCGGGTTCTTGTGAAGGCCCTTTTCCTGGTTTTGTCCTCACATGGCCTTTCCTTGAAGCCTGTCCACAGAGAGAGAGATTGCATGTTTCATCCTCTTTTTTTTTAATTGGAGTATAGTTGCTTTACAATATTGTATTAGTCTATACTGTACAAAAAGTAAATCAGCTACACGTATACATATATCCCTTTGTTGGATTTCCTTCTCATTTAGTTCAGAATGGCCATCATCAAAAAATGTAGAAGCAATAAATGCTGGAGAAGGTGTGGAGAAAAGGGAACCCTCCTGCACTGTTGGTGGGAATGTAAGTTGATATAGCCACTGTGGAGAACAGAACGGAGGTTCCTTAAAAAACTAAAAATAGAACTACCATATCACGCAGCAATCCCACTCCTGGGCATGTATCCAGAGAAAACCATAATGTGTTTTTTTGACACATGGACCCCAATGTTCATTGTAGCACCCATCTTCTTTTCATAAGGGCACTCATCTCATCCCTGCCCCACCCCCCCATGACCTTGTCTCAACCTAATTACCTCCCAAAGGTCCCATCTCTAACCACCATCACATTGGGAGTCAGGGCTTCCACGTGTAAACTTTGAGAGGACACAGTCGGCCCACGGCAAATACTCATCATAGTAAACAGAATGCGTGTGTGCGTGTGAGAGAGGAGAGAGAGAGAGAAGTCTGGAAATACATAACCTGAAAGACTAATACTATTCACGTCTACAATACTATTTTCTACAAGACCATTTACAAGAAGGTTTCAAAAAAGCACCCCCTTTCTGCTTTAGGGTTTTCACAAATGGTATTTCTTCTCCCTGAAATACCGTGTTCTCATCAGTCATTAGAAAATGAATATTAAAACCACCATGAGATACCACACCGTTACAGTAGCCATTTAAAGCTCTGCCAACCAACAATTTTGAGGCTACAGATCCATTGAAACTCTCATCCGTGGCTGGTGGGAGTGTAGGATGGTAGAACCGCTGTGGTAAATGACTTGGTCGTTACTGAAAAAGTTGTACATGCCATCTACTCTATAACCCAAGAATTCTACTCACCCTAAAAAAGCAGACAAAAGAGAAGAAGAAAATGTATACAAAAATGCTTGTAGAAGATTTGTCCGTAGTCACCCAAACCTGGAAACAGTGCAAAAATCCATCAGCATCTCAGCATCGCATCGACAAACAGGGAAGGGAGACTTGGGCACTTGGAGGGTTGAGGGTCGTGGCAGTGACAGCTGGACTTCTTGTTATCTGACCTTTTGTATTATTAAGATTGTTTACCATGTCCATTTACTGGATTTTAAAATATTCTACTAAATATATATTGCCCACAGTGTGATGGAGCATGCCAGGGTTCAAGTAAGAAAAATTTTTACAATTTTACACTATGTTTCGAAGCCAATTTTGGATTCCCTTTGAATCAACAAACTCATGTCCAGAAATGGATAACAAGAGTGTCCTTTAGAGAGCTATTTATAACAGCAAAAAGTTAGAGGCGATTTAAATATCCAAAACTAGGGGTTCGGTTGTAACGATTATAGCATATCCATGCAAGCATTGCCACACAGCCCCTCAACAGCATCGAAGAAGAATATTCAATGCCACAAACAACATGCAGTATTAAATAAAAGATGTGCACACCTGTGTGGGGTCTGGAAGGTCATACCATGAAATGCTAATAACCGATGTCTTTATCTTCTATGAGAACATGTCCCGAAAGGCCTGTCCTTTCTGCCTTAGCGTTCTTCTTGGAAAGCTGCGTGTGTCCATCTGTATTTGCCCTGTGGGAGGTGGGGACAAAGGACATGGGTGTAGACAGGCAGATGCTCAAGCTGCTTGCCGTGCGGGAATAATAAAGTATTTGCCTCTGACCCGGGAGTTTTGTGTCTTTGCCAACATCCTCTGCCCGTCTAACAGGATGGCTTGTGAAAAGGGAAATGTCTCTGGCCCTCCTTGGTTCTTTGCAGCTCTGATGGAGCCCAGAGGTTGGCATTTTTGGACGGAGACACTGAGCCACCCGTTTCATCAAGTGTGGACACGCTCTGTCCTTCTCAACCTCCTCCCACCTTCAGCATCACTTCACTACGGCTGATTCACCCTTGAGTGACGGTGGTTACTTTACGGCTTCAGATGCTGGATGCTGGTCTCTGTGTTCCTCTCTGAGCTCAGTGGGTCCTCACATTTGTCAGGGCAGGAACTCCTGTCGCAGGGACCACTTCTCCTGTCCGTCACCCTGGGAGGCCTCCCCACAGTTACACAAGCAGATCACAGGGCTTTTTATTTTCTTTTTATTGAAGTATAGTTGATTTACAATGTTTCAGGTGTATAGCAAAGTGATTCAGTCATATATATATATATATCTTTTCCAGATTCTTTTCCATCATAAGTTGTTACAACATATTGAATATAGTTCCCTGTGCTATACAGTAGGTCCTTGTTGTTTATCTATTTTATATATATTAGTGTGTATATGTTAATCCCAATCTTCTAATATATCCTCCCACCCAATTTGCCCATTTGGTAATCATAAATTTGTTTTCTGTATTCACAGGGCTTTCTGAGATGCTCGTTTTAAAAATCATTCCTCTCTAAAGGGATATATCTTCCCCAAAACACCTGAACACCAAATTCCAACCAACAGAAAATTAAAGTAATCCAACAGGCAAGACACTAGTGACCCCCCCCCCCCAAAAAAAAGATCAGAAAAGGTCATTTACTGTGCATCTCACAGATCAATCCTGATGGCTAATTAAATATACAGATTTAATTTATAATAGGGAATCCTACTTGAGGAACGAAAGTACACACAGCACTGCTGTTCAGAAGCGCCTGACTGCTTTATTTAATCATGTAACCAATGAAACTAAGGAACAGCATTGAGTAAGCCAGCCCCCTCCCACACAGACCAACCCGCCTCATTTCCCTATTTCCCGAGGCTGTCTCTGTTCCACGTGACGGATAAGTTAGACTGGGAGACGTGTGCTCAAAGCCAGAACAAAAATAAAGGAGGACAGTGTTTCTCTTGTTGTCTCTTCCAAACTCTCACTGGTAACATCTCTCTCCTCTCTCCCTCTTGCTCTCTGTCATACCTGATGCATACATACGTAGGTACACGTACACCCACATGTATATGCATTATATACAAATGCTTGGCAATTCCGAAATACCTTCACATCCGTTACTTGTTTCCTACTTTTGTAGACACCTGATTTGAAAGATAAGGCACCTATCAGTTAAGTTGTTATTTGTAACTCACCTACTAATAGGAGCATAAAACACTAGGCACACATTACATGGCATGAAAAACACAGCAATAAAATTGAAGAGAGAAACAGAATGAAGGGGAAATTAAAAATCATCAGATAAACAGAACTGAGGCTGTCGAAAGGGTTGGGTGCAAAACTTGATGGCTGAGAAGTCACAGGTTTTTAAATTCTCACTGCCTGATGAGAGGAAATCAGAAGACTGATACCACGGTGACTTGGAGATTTTCTAAGGTCACATGACCAGCAGGCATTCAACTCTCTGTTCAAGCCTGGGTCTCCAGGTTGAGAGGTTGGTGCTCTTCCCTCCAGACCCTGTAGTAAGACCAGCTTACTCAATGCTGAGCAACTAGTTACTAGTTTAGGTGAGTCAGCTCCACTAGAAACAGCAACCCGCTGAGTCTCGGCACAGTCATGCCAGTGATTTAGGGTGTCTTCTAGCTCAAACGCGGTCCGTATGCGATGGAGTTGGTCACGCCACTCGGTGTTGCTCAGGACAATGGCCGCGCTGGTGAGGGGGTGGGGAGAGCCGTGTTCTGATTCCTGGTTGATGAGAACATCTCCACGGAGAGGAACTGAAGTGTTGTTGTAATCCTAAGCACTGTTTATCTTCTCTGGGCGTGGCCGACGCCCTGGGCGGCTGCTGGAACATTCGCTGGAGGGAAGTCTGCAGACTGCAGCCCCCTGTCTAACAGGCAGATGACTGTCTACACACACGACCCTGCGTGGGACAGACATGCGGCCCCCCCGCCCACGGAGAACAGCCCCAAGAACATGTAAGTCCATTGCGCAGAGGCTGGTTCCGGTGAGCAGAACCTTGGGTGTGCACCGCACCCGGAGGCTTGCTTGGACGTGGCCTGACTTGCTTTTGTTTGGAAAACCAAGGCGCGGAAAACTTAACTCATTGCCCAAAGGCTGAATGAACACTTCCAGCCTGGGGTGAATCCAGCCACAGGGATGCAGCCTCTCGCTCGTTCTCCTCTGCTCCAAGAGCCACTCAGACTGAAACAGAGCAGGACCCTGTGGTCCTTCCCCTGCCTCACGTCCTCCGCCTGCTTTTTGTCTATAGAAAAACGTGAGCCAAAGAATACGTTTAATCAGAGAAGTGAGAAAATGCAGAAGCAAAGGAAAACAGTCAAACAGGACAAAATAAAAGCAGTTTAGTCATTAAGCAAAATCAAGGACCTTTCGTTCTTCCTCAAGGGTGATAGATAATACTCTGAGCCACGTCCTGTGAGCTGTCTTAAGGAGACTGACACCCCCACCAGGTGGAAGAAGTTGACTACGTGATGACCAGGCGGTAGCCATGACAGCAGCTTCCATAATTCCAAGAACTGGCCTCAAGGAAATGGGAACAAATCAACCCTAGAAATGAAGACTCACTGTACCTGAAACCATCCAGATGGCACAGGTCAGACCACCAATGACCAATTTCAAGGTGACCGTCAGAGGTGACTGTGCTGTTTCTCGTGTAGCCCCCTCCCTCTGCCTATGAAAGCTCTTGCCCACTGAAGGTCAGTGGAGGAGGGGCAGAGTCGGCCTTTGGACACAAGTCTGCCCTCCCGCTTCCCCCCAGTTGCTGGCCTTTGAGATAAAGCAAACTTTCCTTTCCACCAACCTTGCCTCTTTATTGGCTTCTGAGCAGCGAGCAGCAGACCCCACTTGTGGTACCAAAACCACACTCTCTGGACAGCTGGTGACCGTGTCCATGAGGGTGGTTCATCACTGATGACACCCCGTTCTCCCGTCGTCAGAGAACTTTCCGAAGCAGAGAGCAGGCAGTGACCCTCCTATGTGCGGTCCTCACTCAAGCATCTTTCTCTGTCTCTCCAGATCTTTCAAGAACGCCAACGGAATTCCTGCCAGAGGATCTGACTTAAACCGATGTGTGGCAGGGTCATTCTTTCCCTGAAAGTACATTTTTATTCCCAGCTCAGTAGAAGTGGATTCTTATTTGGTTTGTTATTTTGTACAACATGGATTAGAAGGACTCCTTGCCTGCATGAAACCTGTTTCCACTGGACGTGGGAAGCATCCCCTTGAGAGGCAGCTACATTCAGCGTTTCAGCAGCTATCACCACGCTCGGGAACTACTGTCACTCTCAGAACACTTTTGCATCTCATTTCCCCAATTCCTTTCTCTTTGTACATGGAATGATTTGAAATTTTCCCCCTGGACTTGAGCCTCTAATCTGAACACACATCTATAGAAGCTTAAAAAGCAAGAAACTCCCTTTTCTACTTCCGTTGTAGACAAAGGCATGGGGTTCCGCGCCAACCTGATGTGGCAGCCTGGAATGAGCCTTGAGAACAGAAGATGAGAGGAGCAAGAGGGGTAAACCAATCTGTGTGTGCGTGCACATGTGTGCGTGTGTGTGCGTGTGTGTGTGTGTGTGTATCTTTCTCAATATCTCCATCTCTCTCTTTTTACCTGTCTCTCTGTCTCAATCTCTCTCTCTCTCTTTCTTCAGAGGCAGGATTGAGTTTCCAGCAACTGCTCTCCTGACCAAGTCTAGAAGACGTAGCTTTAGAAAATTGTTCCTGGAAGCTTTTAGCCTCAAGCCTGGGCTTAAAGCTCTTCCAGTGATTCGGTAAACCCCACAATATGGTCTCAGTGAATTCATTTATTTTACTGAAATCAGCAGGAAGCAGTTTCTATTGTTTACAAATAAGGACTCTAATTAGCAATTCTTTTGCTCAGGAAGAACTTCCCAAACTTCCTCTATTCGTGGGGCCCGAAATGCCTCAGTATTGTTTTCATAGCATGGCTAGGCTAAAAGAAATATCTAAGAGTTTATATTTACTAAATACTTATTCATACTTAATATCCACTAAGCAGTTAAATTCAAACATCTTAAGAAGTATTTACATCCTAACAACTTTGTCATCATTTGAAAAAAATAATATATATATATTTTAAAAGTATATCTATACAAAAGTATTTCTTTCACGCAAACAAAAGCACTTAGTAAGGAATGTGTGTGCCTGTTGGACACTGCACAGCTTGTCTCATCTTGGGCTGGACTAAATACAATGCCCTCCTTTCCTGTTCACCTTGATGTTCATGTAGAATTTGCTTTTCTATCACGGCAATAGCCAAAAATCCAGCTTTACAAAGAAACGAGTCATTAAATGAAGTGTAACGTGATCTAACGCTGAAACTGAATTACTTAGAGCTGATTGTTCATGAGGTGGCCAGCAGATGTGGGAAATGACTGTGTTTCCCCCAAACGTGCAAAATATCCTGGGTTTGCCTGTATTCGTTGGGAACCCCTGGGCGACCCTCAGCACACAGTTTGAGAACCATGAGTCCAGGGTAATATAAGGATTCATCAAAATATGTGATGCAAGATAGTACACAAAGGATGATTCTTTTCCTGTGTCTAACACGTGTTTACTGGGTGCTGCTATCTGCACAGTGCTACACTTGCAGCAGGATATAAAAGCACCTCGGAGGCCGTTGAGAAAACAAACAGAATCTAAAATGCATTCAAAGTTTTCTTTTTATGGAGGTTTGTGAAAAATATCCTGGAAACGCAAGGGAAAGAGAACTGAGCTCTACATAAGAATCAGAGCTAGTGTCTGTCCTGAGTCAGTGCAGAGTCGGGAGAGGATGAGGTCTGAGCTGAAAATGTGGCGGAGGAGTGGAAACCCACGGCGGTCATCCAAAAATGTTTCCGGGTAGAATCCACAGAACTAGGAACTGATTGTTCGTGAGCTACGGGGAGAAGGCTTCGTTCAGGGTGACACTCATGTTTCTGAGAAGAGCAGCTGAGCAAAGAATGCCCCCCCCCACCTCATCACAGCAGGTGGCATGCCTGGGACAGATGCTGATGAGTCTGATCCTCTGGGGCTTCCTCGTAACTGTTCAGAGTTCGATATCTGTTGAATGACTGAAAATTGATTTTGAAGGTGTTTGATTCCCCAGGTGGAAGTGTAGTGCTGTGCTCTCCAGGAATCCATTGTATCGTAGAATTTTGTTTTCTTTGTGTTAATGATAAATGGAGGTTTTCTTTGTATACATTTGTTTACTTGTGTATCATCTGTCTCTTCCCTCTAGAAAGAAGCTCTATGGATGCAGGAGTCTTGTCTCCTTTCCTGGTAACCATGTCCCCAAATCCTAGAATTGTGCTTGTCACAGAGTTACTGCTCATTCAGTGATTGTAGAATGAATACATGGATGGACAGATAAATGGATGGACAGATGGATGGATGGATGGATGGGGGGTGGATGGGTGGATGGGTGGGTGGATGAATGGATGGATGGATGGGGGGTGGATGGATGGATGGGTGGATGGGTGGATGGATGGATGGATGGATGTGTGGGTGGGTGGGTGGATGGATGGATGGATGGATGTGTGGGTGGGTGGGTGGATGGATGGATGGATGAGTGGATGGATGGATGAGTGGATGGATGGATGAGCGGATGGATGGATGAGGGGATGGATGGATGAGGGGATGGGTGGGTGTATACATGCATGCTTACATAAAAGGAATGTATGTATGGCCCTCAGTAAAGCTCTAGGATGGGAATAGAAGTGCAGAAGTTGGGACTTGCTAGGTGGCGCAGTGGTTGAGAATCTGCCTGCCGATGCAGGGGACACAAGTTCGATCCCTGCATGGGGAGGATCCCATATGCCGTGGAACAACTAAACCTGTGCACCACAACTATTGAGCCTGTGTGCCACAACTACTGAGGCCCACGTGCCCAGAGCCTGTGCTCCACAAACAAGAGAAGCCACCACCACAATGAAGAGCCCATGCCCCACAGTGAAGAGTAGGCCCCACTTGCTGCAACTAGAGAAAGCCCGTGTGCAGAATCAAAGACATAACAGCCAATAAGTAAATAAATGTATTAAGAAAAATGCAGAAGTGGATTTTGTACATTCTCTGAGCACAGTGAGGCTTATCTTGGGGAGGAAAAAAGAGAAAAGAACCAAGCATGGAAACCAAACCAAACCTGAGAAACAACCAAGTATAAACATCTGAAGTCAGGGAAGGAAAAGTCTGGAAAGTTATTAAAGAAGGAGCAGTCTGAGAGGTGCCAATTGAAACAAAACAAAACAAAACAAGAGAGTGAGGAAGGTGGCCTGGGAAGAAGGGGTCCTAAGGGGAGTGAACAGACAGTGAGGATGCTGCGAACCCTTGCGCTACTGCAAGGAACGGGAGGGGCCTGTTCAGCTGCCAGGAGGAGACCGGGAGAGGTTTGTTCTAAGTCTGTGACCCTCTTGGATATGCAGCTCCTTATTCACGAGCGTAACCCCGACCAGAACCCAATCCTGCACGACCCTGCCTGACTCTGGGCCCCGAGGAGCCCTCTCCCCCTCGCTCTCCCTGCTGAGTCCTGGTCTCCCCCAGCCCCTGCCCTAGCACGTCCTACCCCATCTGTGCACGTTCCTTACTCTGCCAGGGGCGCTGCCCTTGGCCTGCTGGATTCCTACTCAACATCTTTCAGAGGGTCCCGATCCCCTGTTACAGGTTCTCATATCCCCACAGTGCCTCGAATGCAGTAGGCACACAATAAATACTCGTTCAAGTAAAAGTTTAGTGATGCGTAGACCCAGATCACAAGGGGTTAAGGAAGTGAAGACAGGGACGGGATTAGAGAAAGCAAAAGTAACCCATTCTTGACGCAGTGTGCTTATTTATGGAAATAAACATGTGAAGATACTAATGCTCCCTAATATGTCTTCCTACAGTCCATATTCCTTCATCCCGTCCTCAGAGGTGAGCATCTAGAAATTTCATAAAAGTGCCTTACCCAGCCTCAGATAATATTATAAGATCAGCAATCAGGCAGATATCTGCTGGGCACTTTCCATGTGTCAGGCAATCAGCTCTGCAACATAACTTAATTCAATCCCAGCCTAGCCCTGACACATCTTGGTGTATTTATGAAAGCAGACGCTGTCAGATTTGTATGCTGTTGCATTCTGAGCACCCGGTAGAGGACCAGGCACCTGGTGTATGCTAAATAAGCATTTGCTGAGAGGAAAAACAAGCCACTTTTACAAATGAAGGAACTGGCTTGAGAGAGAGGAAGTAAATTGGCAGCAGTCTCACAGCTAGTAAGTTAAAGGTGGGCATCTCCACCCTGACTCCAAAACCCCACTGGGAAGATGGCTCTGATTTCCTCACCCACTGTGGGCTGCTGCCGGGCTGAGCTGAGAATTCTCAGCCTCCAGGGACCATCGCTTCCTGTGTAAGGACTCACCACCCACCCCTTTCACAACGTGTATTGGATATCAACCATCATCTCGTCCCCACTCTCCAACTCCGGTTACTACAGAAGATCCCTGTTCTCTCTGTAGACGCATTAGAGCAACCGAGCTGGAACCCAAGGTCCGTTTAAACCCGGTGAGTCAGGTGCTGCCATGTTCCGGAGGAGAAACTAGACGCACCCCTTCCCCAGGCTCCCTCTTTTGTTCTTTCCCAAGAATCCCAGGATCAATAATTCAAGGAAGTCATTTCCGATCCATCACCAGTTTTCACCTCCTCACAGACAAGAGATGATTTCCTGGGACTATTGATTTCAGGGTTCTTGAGGAAAGAGCGAGTGTCCCTAGTGTGCGGAGGGCGGGGGGAGCAGGGCTTGGGAAATGGCCATGTGGTGTGTAGGGACGTTTCAAGTGTACTTGAAGCCGTAAGCTTCCACGTGACCCTGTTTTTCACATACGCCTCGCAAGCTTTAACTCCATGTTAAAATTTCAGCGCTCATACAGCTAAGATCAGAGATTCCTTGTTATTTAATCACAGTAAAGCACCTGTCCACGCAGTTAATGAAAGCACATCATCCTATAAGCCTGTTAAAAATGATATAGATGAAGTATAGAAAATGTTCTGTAGGGAACGGTCTGATGCTGGTCCCTTTGGGCATGATTGAGATGAACTAATAGGTCTCTTTCATGTCTAATTTATATGATTCTAATTATAGAGTCATTTTCATTCCTGTGGTTACTCTCAACTGCCAACATAAATGTGCTATCCTTGTGACCCAGCCGTCACTCCCTCCACTCTGCAACTCTCTCTTGGGTCTTTTTTCAAACTTTGATATCAGTCCTTCTAGGAAACATTTAGTAAATTGCAGACATCTCCCGAGCAACACTGTGCATTTAGTAGAGAAGGAAGACATCCAAGAGAGAACTCTTTGTCTGTGACCGGGCGTAAAAAGCTTGTTATAGGTATACAGAGGGAAGTGATACAGGACATCCAGCCAAAGGAGTGTGTTGATGTGCCGTGGAATCCGCCCTTCATGGGTCGTGATGGGATCTGATGTATCACATCCATGTTCAGTATTTAGGCAAGCACCTCATATGGTTGCAGAGAGGACAGAGGATGCTCTGGATCCAAGACTTTTGGTAGTTTTTTGTCTCTAGTGGAATTCAGAAGCTTTCAAAATGGTCCGGAAAGAGCTTGTGCTCTCTGGCTGGTGCTTAGGCTGGGAAAGCATGTGAGGATGCCGGGTGCCAATTTTGGAAGCTCTTAGGAGAGATATACTCAGAGACAATGCTCTGCAGAGAACTTCTGAAGGCTGGATAGTTTGCTCTTTGCTTCTGTCTGATCAAACAGCAGACGAGACAACCGGGGGAAGAGATAGAAGAGCCCAGAGCATTATCCAGGTATATGCCCAGGAGCGGGATTGCAGGATCACACGGTAATCCAAAAAGATACGTGCACCGCAATGTGCATACACACACTGTTTACAGTAGTCAGGACACGGAAGCAACATGAATGTCCATCAACAGAGGAATGGATAAAGAAGATGTGGTACATACCTACCATGGAATATTACTCAGCCATGAAAAGAATAAAATAATGCCTTTTGCAGATGGACCTAGAGATTATCTTACTGAGTGAAGTAAGCCAGACAGAAAGACAAATACATGATATCGCCTATGTGTGGAATCTAAAAAAAATACAAATGAATTTATTTACAAAACAGAAATAGACCCACAGATATAGAAAAAAAACTTATGGTTACAGGGTCAGGGGGGATGTGGGGGAGGGAATAAATCAGGAGTTTGCAATTAACATATACACACTCCTGTATATAAAACAGATAACCAGCAAGGACCTACTGTACAGCACAAGGGACTCTACGCAGCGCTCTGTAATAACCTAAATGGGAAAAGAATCTGAAACAGAATAGGACATGTGTGTGCATAACTGAATCACTCTGCTGTACGCCTGAAACTAACACAACATTTAAATCAACTCTACTTCAATAAAAAGGAAATTAATTAAAATAAAAAATAAATTTAAAAAAGAGCCCAGGGCAGGTCACGGACCTTCCAGGCATCTTATTCCAGACCCTGGCTCACTGAGATGTGCTTTCTGGTGTCCCACAGGGCTTGTGGGAGAGCCATGTGCGTGCGGACAGGCAGAATGAGGCAGTGGGTATTTCTACAGTGGGTTTATTTTGTCTTTGTCCCATTTTTAACCTACTGGAGATTTGAAATCCATTGCTAAGGTCCCCACATGCATATGTCACTTGCATCGTCTTTGTTTTTATTTATCCTTCTGTAGTCGTGCTCTTTCCTTTAATCTCTCTGCAGAGGCTACGCCATGTTTCACTGTGTTTGATTTTCTCAAAAGATTTAAGCACTGGCAGTGGCGGTGGACCAGCAGACATAAATATTCAGCTTTGAAAATCCACACTAATCAAACAATTTCCCTATGTCGTTTGCATATTTTGGTTACTAACAGATGAAATTAACTCGCCAGGCAATCTTTACATACACACTTTCATCACTGGAGAATTTTAAAATAATATTCTGAATGATATGCATTTTCTTTACACAAAGACGCTCTCTTCGGATGGGTATTTTTGTCTAAATTTTGACCTATTGAAAAAGGAAAGAAAACAAAACACTCTTGCAAAATAGTTTTAAGTGTGTGTAACGTGTGCCGTGGTTCCCTGGGCCCATTAAAGCTGTCTGTCTCGGCAACAAAAGATGGAATCAACACAGAACAGGACTGGAATTATGCCTGTCATTTATAATGAACCTCATTATACAAGGGGGCCTCATTCTATTATGAAGCCCTGTAGTTTACAATCTTATTGCTATTCAGCTTCCAACAATGACAAAGAAAAAAAATCCCCCTACCCCATGTCAGAGCTAATCTTTTTTAATGCTCGCAATTTTGTATCGCTTGTGTGTGTTTCCCTCAAAGAGAATTTCCCTGCCACGTTCATTCCACTCAGCTGCGGGTACACCCGTACCCTTAACCACATTTAGGGGCTCACTTTCACATTTCCGAAGAAAAACTAAAGAATTCCCTACAGCGTTTTGCTTCTGAGAAGTCAGACACGATGGCCATCTTCACAGTCGAATCTGGCGTTGTATTTATAAACAGTAAAGTCCACTTACCATTCCGTATAAGCCTCTAATTCCATCAGGGGTGTTTATGCGCCTCCTTGACAGAATTATAGCCGGGTGTGCGTACCATGTGGTCCAACGCTACGTCTTGGCTGTTTGCATGGCTCCTGGGTTTAACAAGACTATTTGCCATCAGACCCTTTTCCTACACATTTTTATTACCCTACAATAAATACAGAGGGGAAGGTTCTGTTTGGTGCGCGCATATTTTGAGGCATTTTGGGGCTGTTATTTTTAAGCACCAACTCATAAATTTCAGAATATGGCGTTAAATGTCTGCGTATTTCATGCCGGTGTGGCTCGCGTTTCTCATTGAACACCCTGGAGACGACACGTGTCGCCTGTTTACCTGGGTGTTTGTCCACATCATTGATGTATCTGCACAGAGAAGAATGCCATGGTAGGGCCCGTGGAGAGATTGAAAAGCAATAGAAAAATTAACCTTTGTTCTGCAAGAGGTGTTATTTGTGTGTTAAAAGCGGCAGAGGGTCTACCCATGAGTGTGATTCAAGAACACTTAACCAGCCCGAACAGTTAAGCGAGGATGAATACAGGTACCTGGTACAGACCCTGGGCTTTTCCTTCTGTTCTTTCTTCATCCCTTTTCCTTTCTTCCCCGCCTCTTCCTCCTCTTCTGTCCTAGGCAGAGATGCTGACTTGTATGTTCGGAGTCCGGCTCCATCGTTTCCTGGCTGACTGTGGGTTAGGTATTTTATACTCACTAAGCTTCATTTTCCTCAGCTGTGGAATAAAGAGTATAACAATTCATCCTCCACGTGTATGTGGTTAAAATTTCATTCATGTGAGATGTACGTAGAAATCAGAGTGCGCGGTATGTAATAACCGCTCAATAAATTAACTTTTCTTTCCCACTTATACCCATTTTTTAAGAATTTATTTTCTTGAAGTATAGTCAGTTTACAATGTTGTGTTAATTTCTGCTGTACAGCAAAGTGATTCAGTTGTACATACATATATATTCTTTCTATACTCTTTTCCATTATGCTTTATCACAGGATATTGAGTATATTTCCTTGTGCTATATAATAGGCCCCTGTTGTTTTTCCAGCCTACATATAACAGTTTGCATCTGCTAATCCCAAACTCCCACTCCACCCCTCCCCCAGCCCCACTCCTCCTTGGCAACCACGAGTCTGTTGTCTATGCCTGTGAGTTTGTTCCTGTTTCGTAGATGAGTTCATTGGTGTCCTAGTTTAGATTCCACATATGCATGATATCATATGGAATCTGTGTCTCCTTCTGATGTACTTCACCCAGGATGATCGTTCAAACTGTATTCATTTTAATGAAACAAATGAGAGCATTGAACTGAAACTGTGTTCTGTGGGGAGCAAGGCAAATTCTGTGTGAAGGGTTCTTATCGCCCAAATCATTATCGAGGAGGAGATCAGAGACGAATGGGAGACCAGGTTGCAGGTGAGCTGGCAATAACTGACCCACTGTTACCTGCACAACCACCTCCTCATGGAAACATTTATGAAAAGGCGGGAGGACAGTATGTCATAAAAGGCAGAAGGCACGAATCCATGCCCCAGCATCGATGAACCTTGAAAACAGTACGCTCAGCGAAGACGCCAGTCACAAAAGGCCCCATATTTTATGAAGTCATTTATATGAAATACTGAGTGTTGGGAAATCCATGGACAGAAAGTAGACGCGTGGTTGTGGGGACTGAAGGGGACGCTGAGGCGCCAGATCTCATGGGTGGGGGGTTTCCTTGTGCAGGAGTGAAAATCAGAGAGCGGCGATGTGGATTTCATGGAATGTGAATTATACCTCAATAAACCTGTTTTGTAAAATGAATATCTGACAGAGCAGGACCATGGTCAGAATTCTGAGGTTCTAAGTAGGGATGTTCTCATGGTGTGATAACTAATGAATTATGTAATTTTTTTCCTGGAATTTACTCAACAGAAATAAATCCAAATAGCATCCACTGCAGACACACACACACACACACAAGCACACACACAGACACACACACACAGAGACACACACAGACACACACACACAGACACACACACGCACACAGACACACACTCACACACATGCACACACAGACACACAGACACACACACGCACACAGACACACACACACATGCATACACAGGGTAGATGTGAGGTGGCAATATTTTCCTTCACTCTTATTTGCTGGCAAAAACTCCCAGTAAAGTAAGACATCTAAATAAGGATTAATTAAGATAACATCATGACTCATGTTGATACTATAAAGTGTTTGAAAAATCAAAACTCCTGAAAAATTTTATCAAAAGAATGTTGATCAAGCAAATGAAAATATCAGGATGAACCACCAAAATTTTTCGCACTATTTAATAGTTCAAAATGATTGTACGTGTTAGACACTAAGTATTAAATATAACTTTAAAAAAAGGTTAGGATCAAGGAGCATTTCCTTGAAAATCAGTGTCATAGGCCCTGTTATCACAAAACTTTGATCTGTTCAAATAACAGTAAATTTTTGGAAAAAACATTAAAAAAAAAGGCAGTAAAATTTCAATTGTTATTGATGGCAAGGTGTCACATAAAACTGTTTTAATAATTTCATGTGAAATTCAATATTTTTGAACTTAGTTATGTTTTCTAGTGATCTTGGGAGCTGTAAGGAATGTTATCTGAAAAAAATTAAGCCTTGTTCTTGGTACATGGGAAAACTATTTTAAAGAGAAAGGTTTACAATAAAATCTCACTGGATTTTGTACAGCTGCTATGCAAATAAAGCTATGGAGAAAATCTGAAGTTTCAGCCAAAATTTAGAAACATACACTTTTAAATTTGGTGATGTCAAAGCCATGATAAGATCACTACTCTGAATGTGCTATAAAATATATAAATTATGTCTCTTTACTACTAGCCCAGATAAATCTCATATTTGTATGATGTGCCAGATAAACCCTGGAGAAAATTAAATAATATACCTGAAAAGAATGAGATCCAAAGAAGGAAAACTGGAAGACAAATATCTATAGCATATTAGTGCTAAAGTTGCAAAAATAATTGGAAAATTACATCACAATTTTTACACTCACTTTAAGAGTGATTGAATGCAGAAACAGTTAAACATTAGAAAATAATTCTTTCTGACATTTGACTTTAATAAAACTCCTTCTGAAAAAGATGTTACGCTGTTGGTTTTTTTTTTAAAGGAGTAAAACCATGTATTTCTCTTCATAACTATCCAAAAGCATTAAAGTTACTGTCTTTGGCTTAATAAAGATGTTTTCAGTCATGAAGGCTGATCTATTCCTGCAAATCTCCTTGGACCGAGAGTGATCTATTAATAAAATTGTCTACAAATGAACGGGACATGCCAATAAATGATGCTTGTGACTTTGATAACTGAGATATTTAATATATGTATACCTCAGAACGTATAACTGAGGCTAGAAAATACTTTGCTTGTAATCGCTATTTGTGAAAAAACATCTGAGAGCATGAGGACTGGACAGCAGGACGGATAAAGTGGTCTTGATATACATTTTGTATTTCCTGAGGCTGCAAGTCATCTACTGACTATCCAGAGAATAGAGTTGTCTTTGGAAGACAGTCACCTCTGTCACATCTTGACAGACTGGGTCACCACTGACCCGATGACTGTAGTGTCAGCAGATTACAGAAACAATTCCTCAACTATCAACAAATAATTTGGAAATTAGTATGATGATTTTAGAGAAAGTTACGCCAAAATATCACGTGGTAAACACAAAAATATATGTAGTTTAATTCAGCTGGTTAATGGAGGAAGGAGGACGTATTTTTATTTTTTGCTTTATATACTGATTCATATGTGTATATGACTTATGTGATCATAACAGTTGTTAAAATTTGTAATATCATAAAAGCTACCATTTTTCCCAAAGGGACATAAAACAACTTAAATAAATAAGAGCTAAAAATTCAGGAAACAGAATAAAGTCTTTTTTCTTCTCAAAATTTGTTTCTATTGTAGGTTTAGTGCAACACCAGACAAACACCCGCGGGAAATTTAGGGAATGGGGGATTTATAGGCAAAGTGATTCTGAAGATGTTTAGAAAGACTCAGCCATATGAAATAGAAGAGTAAAATTTTGAAAAAGAAGTAACGAGAAGCACTTTGCTCCAGACATAAAGCTCTGATAGACAACTCACTTTGGTCCTGGTGAACAGACCAATGGATGAAATAGACGAATTAGAAACCCAGTGATACAGGGAATTCCCTGGGGGTCCAGCAGTTAAGACTCTGCACGTCCACTGCAGGGGGCGCAGGTTCCATCGCTGGTCTGGGAACTAAGATCCCATATGCTGTGGGGCATGGCCAAACACAAAAACAAAAAAACAGTGACATATTGCAAACACAGGAAATAATAACAGCACCATGAAGTTATGAAAAACAGAAGGATTACATATTACAGTTTTCTGAAACAATGTATTATCTGTTGAGAAAACAAAAACAAAACCAGATCCGAGTCTATCCTTACATATGGTGGAAAATGCAGGGGGGAATATTTCTCTGTTCTCAAGACGGTCAAGAATTTTACAATCAAAGCAACGGAAGAGAGCATGATGGTTAATCAATACAGCCAACTGCATAAAAAGCTTCTCTATTTCACAAATCAGCATAAATAATATTAAAAGGCAACAACAACCTAGGAAGAACTGCAGCAAACACGGCAAACAATAGATTAATGTCCTTTATGCAGAAAAACAGGGTATAAATCAATAGATGAGATGATAATTCACCTAGAAAGGGAGTTTGCAAGGAATGTGGACAGTTTATTAAAGGAAAAGCTTAAAACCAGTAAATGTGGAACCATCTTACCTTTGCTTTCAACGAATAACTTTTTCTATCATGTTACTGAGAATTTTTTTTCCCCTGAGGATGTTTATAAAAATACATCGTGCTTTGCTATGTTTTCCGCTGTAAAGTTACTATTTTTTCCCCTTTGTAATTAATGTGTCACATGGAGAGAGAATTTGAGATTATGGAAATACCTTAATTCTCCTCCTATTTGGGGTACTGCTTTTACCATCCAGTGATGATTTTTGCTTGAAACAATGTTTACCGTGGTGTTTGCCAAATGGGGATTTTCTACTTTCGTCATTTTTACTATATTTATTAACTGCAATTCTACTGAAAGTTCAGATTTCTCCATTGGTGGAGGAACCTGGCAGACACCACCACCTATGGTGTGGACCAAATGGTGATTTTTCTATTCCTGGCTCTCCTTCTACACATGTTAATTGGAATTCTACGATGAAGACAGGCTTTTCCGTCAGTGGAGAAGCCAGGCAGAAGCCACCTTAACTGAATGATCGAAGGTAACATTATCAGCAATGGGGCAGATGGGCATGTTTCTAGGCGCCACACGCCAAGCGACTAACGTCTCCTCTGTTGAAATGCAGGCACGAGGAAATGCCAGGCAAACCGAAACAGAGGAACTTGGATAAAATAACTGGCAACTAGTCCTCCAAGGTGTCAAGGTCTGAAAGCACAGGCCCAGGAAATACCCAGATTGAAGGAAATTAACAAAACATGGCAACTAAATGCAACCAACTAGCAATCTTGAATTTTATCCTGGACCAGAAAATGGATATTAACGCAACAAGTGGTGAAATTTGAATGAAACGTGTACGTTAGATAACAGTATTGTGTCTTTGTTATTTTTTTTCCTAATTTTTGTATCTGCAGTGTGGCTACCTAAGGGGTATCCTTAGGGGAATTGGGATGAAGGATATACAGGAATTCTTTATAGTATTTTTTCACCTTTTAAAATTCAGCAAACAAGAAAGTTAAAAAGGAAATGAATGCATAAGGCCTTTTTGAAAATAGTTTATTGATCTACTTCAAGACACTTAACAGTGTTCCAGCATTTCTCTACTTCACACTTCTGGATAATTTTCCTAAAGAAATAATCAGAGTTGTAGGCAAAAAACACATTATAAACATTTTCATAACTATTTTTATATTTATATAAATGCAATAAATTTATATAAAGACTGCCACAGAAGCAACAAAAAATGCATTTAAATATTATTCAATGGCATGATATTTGGGAGTGTGGTAGGGGTTTTATACGCAGAAAAATACCAAACTAGACCAAGAGCCTCAAAAGACATGCATCCAAAGACAAAAATAAGTTGAAAGTGTTCAGACCTATTTCATTATTAACTGGGTCTACAGTTCAGTTGCTGTGTTCAGATGAGTTCTATGACTTTAAAAAATATCAACACTTGGAAGAGAGAAAAGGCAGCTGCTCAGACCTCACAGTGGCTATTTGGGAATTTTGGAGCTTCCGGGGCTCTTTTGGGTGTTCTAAAGACTGACATAAACACACATGCACACACACAATCTTTATACAAACAGTCTCTAAGCAAAGTAACAGCTACTGATGACCATGTTGTCCAGGAAACTGAACCTCTTAACCATTAGACATAGAAAACTTTCATGATACCCATGCAGGTTACAATATACACTGTACTTAAATATTTCTTGTGGATGTACAGATAGAAGAATAGATGCATTGAAGGAGAGATGAATAGATAGATGATAGATAGATAGATAATACATAGATAGATAGATAGATAGATAGATGATAGATAGATAGATAGATAGATAGATAGATAGATAGATAGATAGATGATAGATAGATGATAGATACACAGATAGACAGATGATGATAGAGGCGGCCACGCCACACTGCAATGGGGACTGGGGATCCGGGGAGGCTTGGGAGTGAAAATTAGTTCTGATGGTGGTCTGAGCCCAATTCTTTGACTTCTTATCTGGGTCATGTTGACCATGGGTCCACGCAGGGCTCTACCAAGAGGTTCTTTCTGGGAGGTAGAGAGGATCTGTCCACCTGTGATGTTCCCCATTTTTCTATTGTAGTACCCCTCTGAAGGATTTGCATTTTGCAGGGAAAATTGGAACCCACGTGTCTGCTCTGTGCAGGTCAAGATCCTCCCTGGGAAGCAACTGGCTTAACTCAAACAGCAAAATTAGGGCAAGTTTAATAGAACAAATCCTATTTTCAAACATAGGGTTTGAAGCACATTGGTTTAGAGAAATTACAGAAGAATGGGAAGTCATTCTGGGACTAGCGACTGCACAAAGCCCTTATGGTCCCCAGGATGCAGGGGGTCCGAGGGGGCATTCATGTCCAGCCCTGGGCAAGGGTAGCTCCTGAAGCTGATAGGAGCCATGGTCTGCGATGGAAGGATGCCTCAACTCTCAGAGGTGGGCAGGTAAGACCCCTGGGAGCAAAGATCACTCTCCCCCACTGTCTCACTTCCTGCTTCCCTGTGGCTGACTCCGAGGGCGAGGAAGCTCTCTGATGTGGTCCATCCAGGTCAACCTTGGTCCACCTCCAGGCACAGAGGCACCTATTTCTCAGCCTCCTGATTTTTTTTTTTAATTTGGTTGAAGTAGAGTTGATTTATAATGTTGTGTTAATTTCTGCTGTACAGCAAAGTGACTCAGTTATACATATATACATTCTTTTTCATATTCTTTTCCATTATGGTTATCACAGGATATTGGATATAGTGCCCTGTGCTGTATGGTAGGACCTTATTGTTTATCCATCCTATAGATAATAGTTTGCATTTGCTAACCCCAACGTCCCAATCTTTCCCTTACCCGTCCCTCCTTGCCCTTGGCAACCAGGTCTTAAACCTTTTGATTTTCCACTCATCCCCTCACATGGACCCCACCAGAAAAGGTGGGCTCCCACCTTGTCCATCCTGTTTATCTGGAGCTCAAAGGCTCCGGTGTAAACCTGAACCCCAGTCCATCACACCTGGCATTTGACCTGTCAAAGGTGGAGATGACAGAGTTTAGAAAATCCTTTCTCAGGGCAGAACAGTGATGAAAACGCCCCGTGAACTGTGACGTGTGAATCACTGACCTCTCTGAGCCTGAATGAAAACAAACAAAATCCTTATCTTTCTCAGCAGTGTCTTATGCTGGAAAGAGTCCTGTTTTGAATATCAGAAGCTGCATCTTTCTCTGGGCATCTCTGACATAAAATCTTCATTTCCTCAAGGCAGCTGTGTACTGAGGAGACTACAGTGACTGTCTCACAAATGAAAATGAGAGAAACCCAACAAGTTCATGTTTATATTCTTCAAACTATTCCTCCTATTTCTCTAGGAACAAATAGAAATGGAAATAAACACAATACATTAATACCGGTTTTATTCAAGTGATGGTATTGTGAGAAATTCTTACTTTCTTCTTTAATCGGCTAGTTTTTCCAAAATATTTTTACTTTTATAACAAAGAAAAAAAACAAACCTTTTTTTTCCCCAAAGTGACCAGAGTCTTACCTGGTGATAGAACACCAAGTTTGAGGGATTATATTTTGGGGAAATGAGGTAAATCTATATAAGAGGCATGTTCCCCATTATTTCTCTAGGTACTCAAAAGTCTTCTCTTTGATAAATTTTGATCTTTAGAGGCACACGTAATTATATTATATGAGCTTTTTGCAGAGTCACATGTTCTGAATTCTGTTATAGACTCACCTTTTATTCAATGTTGCTGCTCTTGGACGATTTATGAGACTTGACGTGCGTGTGTTAAAAGATACCTTATAAAGTAAAATCGCTCTTTTCTTTGGAACATCTGTCTCCCTTATGTGGCAGTAATAGGGCAATTTCCTGGGAAATTTATTATTAAAACAGAAGAAGGAGAAGAAGTCTCAGGGTAAACTATGGAAATTATGTTGTATGCGGCATGATTAAAAGATAAGATGCCCTAACACGAGAATTCTACAAAGGCATTTTTTCCCCTAATGTTTCCTTGATTTTATGCAAGTACTCTGAGTTCACTTTTTGCCTCAGTTTCTCAGGATGTGACTAATTTGAATACATGTTCAAAGACAGCTGAGCACAAGCAAATATTTGGAAACTTGAAAATGTGCCAATATCCACTTTTTTTCAAAAACTGTCAGTGAAATTGATATTTTCTTCAAGACAGCATAACAGGTGCCAAATTAAAGGCAGTTTCTGCAAGAAACTGTTTTGTAATCTTGAGCTTTCATTTTGTGAGATGGGAATCACAGCAACTACCCAAGAACTTACAACTTGGAAAACCTGGCTGTTAACTGCTGTTAAATATTCTCCATGCTTTCCTTCCCTCCTCCCCTCCTTCCTTCTTCCCTTTCTCCCTCCTTCCTCCCTCCCTCCATCCCCCCTTCCTCTCTCCCTCTTTCCCTCCCTTCCCTGCCTCCCTCCTTCCTTCCTCTCTGTCTGTCGCTTTTTCACACACACACACACACACACACACACATACACAATTTCATGCAAGCAGAGTGCAAAGCTCTGTTCAGGACAAGAGGGATGCTTTTTCATATGCTTATTATTCAGATTTGATAGAAGCAAGGATGTATCCGTTCAGGAGCTGAACAAAAAGTTACAATTTTTCCTATTCTTTCAAACATGCTGCATAATCCGGAGTCCTACACCACGCATCTCTCTGCACCATCATCACCATCATCTATCAGATGGGGGCCGTGAAAACAAATGACTTCACTTGAGCGGCTGCAAGGATCAAATAGTCAATAAATTGATCACAACTACGGTGGCACATGTACGTACGTGAAAAAGACTGGCTGAGGAGATGGAGAAATGGAGGGACCGGCAGCAGGTGCCCTTCCTACCGCTGGGGAGCAGGTCAGGGCCTTACAAAGCATCCACGTGGACCACCTGCAAAACCAGTGCGGATCTTGAAAATTAATTTTGCAAAAGTAGGTAAGGAATGAGATACCCTAGATCAATTCCTGACAGAGAGGGCTATAGTTGGCTCTTTCTTCTAAACAAAAAAAGAAAAGATTTCTGTTTAAAACTTATCTTCTGAGAAAAATAAATGAGTTCTATGGAGTAGGGTTTTATTTTTAGCTCGCTATGAGCTATAGTAAGACTTCTTATGCCAAATATCTCTTCAAAATGTACCTTTGGGGGAATGTTAGCTAGTTCTTTGAAACAGGAATTTATGATTAGTTCAAAGTGAACAGTGCATGGTTTCTTTTTCCTGGGAGATCCTTTAAAAAGTCTGAGTTCTGGATTTTTGTCTAAGTACAATGAAAACTAAAATAAAAATTCTTTCACCCTCTATAATCAAAAAAAAAAAAAAAAAAAAGGCAAGTCATTTGTCCCATGGTGTCTGATCTGGAAAATCTGTTAGCCACAGGGCATTTTAGTTCTTTGAAGATTTCATTATAGCAAGTAGAATAACACATGACAGAAAGAATGCACACACAATATGGGGAACACACAGCGTATAAACTTTTATGGAGCTAATTCCCTTCATTAAATAGGAGAAGGTACTTTGAAGGGCTAGGTTAACACCTGCAGAGTCATACGCTTTGCGTGGATTATAATATTTCTATTTGATGTTTCATGTGTTTTGGAATCACGGTGCACATCTGAAGGGTTGAGTTTTAAGGTTCGAGCTGGTGCCTTTACAGCCAGGCCTAATTGGGAACTGGGAACCCCAGAACTGTTGTAAAGCAACAGGGTTTTACCCCCGCCTCTGTCTTTTTTGGACACTCGGGCTGCTCTCCTTCCCAGCAAGGAAGAGCGTGTTCATCATTTGCGAGCAAACGGCTCTTTCACAGATAAGGGTGATGCTGCGGCAGCTCTGCGTGCCGCCAGCCCCTCCCCAGTGGGAAGGGCCAAGTGCTCTGCGGAATTCAGGGACAGACGCAGTGTCCGGAATCACAGGGCGACCCTTGCAGCAGGGCAGCGACCCGCACTTGGGGAATTTAAACATTTCTCAAAGGAAGCCTCAGCGAAGGGCTGTAGGAGCCTGCTTCTGGCGTTGGGAAAAACAAGCAACATATGCGGTCTCTCCCTGTCTAGACAGAATGGTACTGTCCCAGACAGAAAGGTCTCGACAGGCCAGACGGTCCGTGTAGCCCTGCAGAGCTGAGAGCGCCACGATGCCCTGGTGTGAGCCTGCAGTGCCACAAAAACAGCGGCTGCGTGCCCAGGATAATTAGCAGGACCGCCCGGCAGACAGCCTGGGGTGGGTGGGTGTGTGTGTGTGTGTGTGTGTGTGTAGTTCTCCACACAGGGCTCATGTTCTTGGACACAAATTCAGACACAAGCCCAGGGCAACACCAATCCACGTGGATGTTTAAATGCTATAAATGCACAGAGAAAATTATTTCGAGCCCCAGGTTGCTTCTGAGGAAAAACACAATTTGGTTTCACTAGGTTGTTTTAAAATCAGTTTTCAAGCTCAGAATGCCAACCATGATGTCAGCAACGTCAAAGTGTTACTTGGATTTTGCGTTCAGAAGAAAAATGGTTCAGAACCCATGTTATTAGGAGGGTGTATATTTAAAAATCTTGACTTGGTAAATTTCACACTAAAAAAAAAGAAACACATTTGGCCTCATGTTTCTACCTGGTTCACAGCCACAAAAGACAGTAATTACTTGGCTTCCCTGTGGGGGTGCCCTGGTTTTCTTGTGACACAGGCACCCCTTTATCATCGCAAGCAAGCTGTTGGATGTTAGGAGACCCAAGACGAAGCCTGTGTGAATTGGGGTACATTTAATTCTTAAGGTCTTACTTTGTCTTAGACAGTTTTATTGAAGACCACAGAAGATAGCAGCTTAGTCCCTTTTTGGATATTTTTCTGCTCTATGGAGCATAGTAGAATGTAGTTGGCTTTAAACAACTTAAATGTGCTGCTTTGGAAGTGGAGTAAAAAGTCACAGTGCATCTCAGAGTTTATTCCAATCGGTCCCTAATAAATGATGAAAATTGCTTCCTCTGCTTATAGACTGGTAAAATCCATTGCCTTCGTCTAGAGATGACACGGGTTTGAGAAACACTGCCTGAGATAAGGCTATGGGACTCAGTCAGAGTCCTGAAGATATTCACTGTTCCACTTGAAATACTGTAGAATTTTAAAACATGAGTGTAGATATTTCTGCCACTGTGGTTTCCAGGTGCACTTTTGAACTTGATGGGTAGGGGAATCTGCTGAAGGGTACCTCGCAGGAAATCGTTCAGAATATGTCCTTGTTTAGAAAGAGCTATGCTCTTGGCCAAAGGAGGTGTGACCGTGAACGGAGCAGGCATTGGGCCATCTTGTTGCTCTGTGTCCAGGGAGAGAAGAGAGACCAGGGTGGCCTTCACTGACTCCAGCAGTCATGGAGTAAGGGAAGGAGCTGATCGCCAGGCAAGCACAGGTTCTGTGATGCACAACGCGGAGGAAATGGGCACTGACGTTTGAGTTCAAGTGGAAGTTCAGACTCGAGCCTGCCAGGAAGACGGCCCGTCCACGTCCTGGAGGAGGAGATCTGGGACAAGGTGAGGGGAGGTTCCACTCCATGTGCTCGGGAAGCTGCACCTGGGTCCTGAGGAAGATGCCTCCCCTCCGCTCCTGCCACACCTGGCCGTCCGGTTCCCTGGTACAGTGGCTGGTGGTCCACCTGTCAGGTCTACATGTGTCCTCTGTCACCTCCCCTTACAGAGTCCAGCCTAGGAGAGGCTGAGGATTTGCACAGCCAAACACACAACGAATCCCCAAGTCACACATGGCTACCAACAGCCGAGAGTCTACTTTCTTCTATTTTGTACCCTCTGGACATGTGGACCGGCACTTAGTTTTACACCTGATGTATAATCTAAAATTTTTCTTGAAAAAAGTGCCTAGAGATAGGTTACCTGAATGGGGAAAGATGTAAAAACAAACAAAGTGATACAAACAATAATAGCTACATTACAGAAATCACAAGAAAAAGCAGCTGTACTGAAATTTGTCCCCCAAATACTGGTTTGAGAAGTATAGAAAGGCTATGCCCGACTTAGAAAACTTGAAAAATTGGTTTCTTTGAATGTTGGTCTACAAATAACAAACTCTAATTTTTGATGTTTATGTATGTAAGAAGGATATTTTTAAACATTTTAATAAAAATACCCACTGTGGAAACAATTTTCTATAGATAAGAAACAATTCATTGACCATGCAGGTCTGTGGAAAGGTTTCTCAATTCTCTACGCTGAGCACTAAAATAAGAAAGGCATTTTCTCAAAACTTAAAAGTGTCCATCATTTTATGTCAAAGTGTACAAGTCAACAGCAAAAAACTAAGCAAATTCTTCCACAACTTGTATCTTTCAGTTTTTTTTTTTTCAAAGTCTGTGCTAGTTTAAGGGAGGCATCTAATTGAAAGACACATGGAAAAGTGTGCAAAATGAAAGGATAGGATTATACGAAACAGTACTTTCTTCTGCATGAAGTTTTGTATTTTCCAAGTTTTAGACAATAGACTGTGTTAATTTGAAAGTCACAAGAATACTTATTTTGAACAAGAGATTATGCATTTCTGGGCTGGAGAGAATCTGTCCTCTGCCTGCCCTCGTCCCGTTGGTTTCTGGGGCCTGAGCTGTACCACGTTCCCCAGCTGTTCTTTCCAAACTCGCTGTCAGGCTCTACTTTCTGGGCAACCCAGTGGTTACTGTCCAACTTCGGGGCTCTTCATTGTACACCCCCAGTCCTAGCACATGGCTGTCACCCTCGACGGACTCTTTATACTCCCTTCACCTCGGCGGCTGAAATGTCAGCCCACAGCCCACACACCCCCGTCCCCTCTGTGGAATCCCTCAGGCAAATCACAAAAATGCCTGAAACTCAACTTTCGAAGCTGAACTCTCCCGCTTCACCTGATGTCTTTCTATCATGTATTCCCACCTTCACTCACAGACATTGCCCTCCTCTTGGGGGAACTTGGACATGAAACCTGACTGTGCCATCAGCAATGCCACCAATTGCTGCCCCCTGCCCGTCCCAGCTGCTCCAGGGCCCTGGCTGCCCTCGCCTCCAGGAGCCTCTGGTCTGGTTTTCCTAGACTTCATCCTCATCTTCATTTCCCACCAACTTATCTTCTCTCAAGGCTGCCAGAGTGACATCTTCCACAAACCACATCTGATCATGTCAACCCCCTGTGTCAGATCTTTCAGTGGCCCCAGATCGCCCTGAGATGAGTTCAGACGTCGCGGTCCAGCCAGCAAACTCCATCATCTGCAACTTCATCTCCAAATGCTAGATGCCCTGAACTCTCAGCTTATGAGCACACTTGCTGTGTCTGCAATCAGCCCCGTGTGTCAAGTGTCCCCTGTTTCCCAGGATGCCCTGCTTCCGTTATCCACTCAACAAAACTCCCACTGCTCATTTCAAAACTCACATCTATCGCCACTTCCTCCGAAAAGAGTCGTTTGAGTCCTGCACACTGTGTCGGGAATCTATCCGGAGTTTACCACGCCCCATACAATTCCCTCTGGCCCTTGTTTCCTGCTCTGCACCTTGAGCTCTCTAAAGGCGGGCGTGTTTTATACTCAGTGCGCTGTTCCCAGCCTTCTGCACAGCGCCCGGCCGGTAGTCGATGCTCAGTAAATATTTACAGGGTGAATGAATGGATAGGGGCTCTCAGTGAATGTTTAATGCTGCCTGTAAATAGGTTTGGGAACCATTAAGAGGCCGATGTGATTCCTTACAGTGAATTTCAGGATACACCGTATCTTTCCTGATGTTTTGTTTTCCAAGCAGTTGCCCCATATTTAAAGCAACCCCAGCCTAAGGTAATAATCAATGATATGGAAGTGAAAATGAATTTTAGAGAGAATTGTTGGACAGGAAGCTCCCCCAATGAAGCTGAAAAGCATAGGTCTTGAGGGTAACGTAAACCAGCGCTTACAGCACCGCCCCCACTGATTAAGTGACTCCAATCACATCATTCAAAGTCTTGGAGCCTCCACGCCTCCATCTACAAAACCCATCTGTAAAGTTTATATATAAAATACCTAGACTATACGGCCATCTCTTTGGGTGGGGTGGGGAGTGGCTTAAAGAAATCGACAGCCATTTGTTGCTGCCACTCGCAGCTTAAGAACTTCTCATTCCCAACAAATAGTTCATCCAATCTCATCTTTTTTCTTCAGATTCTCAGTCTCACTGAGGATGCTTTGTTGGGTGTTATTCTTCAAAGAGCTGCACATCTTTGTGTCTCAACCTGGCATAGTTTTAGGTTGTTATAATAAGTACGTTATTTTCCTTAACTTAATAGTAGTTATCTGTGATGCCTAGTTACACATTTTGAAACTGCATCAGTGTGTAGAAACAGTAACCAATAATCTTGAACCAGTGTGTCTCTCTTAAAATCTGAAGATTCGCTGAAACAGTCAGGTGCACATACGAAATCTCTCAGTCTATTTAATATCTCTTTTCCTTTGAGGCTGATCCACTATACACTTAATTACCAATAATTGCCCACCAGGTATGATATTATAAGAAGTAAATGTCAATAATTAGTAATCGTGTGAGACAGTTTAATTTTTTCTTTGGAGAGATTTATTTCTAACCCTTTCTCTGGTGTGTAGCTGTTGAAATATTAGATAATGGATTTTTATTGATTTTCAGCTGAACGCAGAAGAGGTATGAAATACATTTCCATAACTTTGATGGTCGTGAGACTCAGCGTATATTGATTGGACTGAGGTAATACAATTGTTTGTTTAGAATATTAACGTCACGAGAAGAGAAAACGCATTCCAGCGGATAGATGCCACATGCTGTAATTGGGGGAGGAGGAGGAAGAGCGGGTGGGGGGGGAAGTGAGATGTCTGAGCTCTGATCCCAGGCATCAGCCTGATTTACCGTGTGGTTCAAAGAACCGCTCATCTCATCCACTGCTGCCTGCCTCTGTGAAACAAGAGGGCATCACACAGATGTCCTACAGCCTGAGCATCCTCCCGCTTAAATGACTGAGACCATAAAGCGGCAGTTGCCTCTTAATGTGTTTGTGGGAAGAGGGCTTCAGAAAACACAAGATAAAGCTCCGATTTTCTCAACAATGAGGCCAGTGATGCTTTCTCCTCAGGGTCGCTTTTGGAGAAATGGGTCTCCAAAGTGAGTTGAGAAAGGTCCCAGTGGCCGAGTTATGGGTGGGATCTTCTTTTCTTCCTGCAAAGTTGATTCAAATGCAGATGGTGTGAGTGACAACTGCAGTGTTACTGTGTTTATCAGAGGCAATTCGGGCTACATCATTCAGCCTAGCTACTGTCTTTATGCCCGAAATAACTGGACCAGGACAGAATCAATCCAGTTACTGTAGCCATTTTAGAAAATAAATCAAATTGAATCCAGTCAGTCCAGTCAGTTGCCCACCTATTGATCTGGAGGGTTGGAAACACAAAAGCGGGACTGTATCTCATTGTCTTGGTGGAAGAAAGTTTTGTTGGTGGAAGGAGGTTTTAAACCAACTCCTAGTGAATAATCACTGCCTGTTTCGCTTACTTTGTGCATTGGGAAAAGGGAAAAGGCCAGGGTTTTGGAGTCAGGTAGGATGTGAATTCGAATCTTGCCTCTTTCGTTTATTAAACATATGACTATGGGCAAGCTGGCTTATTTTTCGTACTCTTCTCATCTGTCAAGTGGAAATAAGAACTCAGCTCACAGAGCTCCTCTGGGGATCACATATGAGAAGAGTACACGTTTGTTTTCATCTGACGGCTTCCACCTCCCTCCTCCCTACCTGGGGGGCTCATCTACGTTTACAGTTTTTTTTGTCAGAAAGAAATTTTGTCTTTGGGAAGGGGGAGGGGTGGGGGGCTACACAGATGTTAAAATTTACTTTCAGGTGATTAATTTAGGCAAGTTAAAAAGTGGCCAGACAAATTTGACCCCTACCTCCCGTTACATATAAAGATCAATTCCTGATTGATTACATATCAAAGTGTGAATGGAAAGATAAGATACTTTTTCAGAATAAAATGTAAGAGAAGATCTCTATGACCTTGACTAGGGAAAGACTTCTTAAATAGGATCCCCAACTCACTCATCATTCAAGAATGATAAATGGTACCATGTTAAAATTAATAAATTCGGATCAAGAGAGACCATTAAGAGAGTAAAAATGGAACCTGCAGAGTAGAGAAAGATGTTTGCAATTACCTATATTACACAGAAGACTTGTATCTGGAAAATGTAAATAAGTCCCACAAATCAATAAGACAGACAAATAGTCCAAGAGAAATATAGGTTAAAAAAACTCAAAGACAGCATGGATGGACCTAGAGATGATCATACTGAGAGAAGTAAGTCAGACAGAGAAAGGCAAATATCATATGATATCATGTACATGTGGAATCCCAAAAGATGATACAAGTAAATTTATTTACAAAACAGAAAAAGACTCACAGACATAGAAGACAAACATGGTTACCAAAGTGGATGGCAGGGTTGGGGGGGGAGATCAATTAGGAGTTTGGGATTAACAAATAAAATAAATTATATTTTTATTTTTTAATTTTTTAATTTTTTAATTTTTTTTACTTTTATTTTTAAATTTTTATTGGAGTAGAGTTGATTTATAATGTTTTGTTAGTTTCAGGTGTACAGAAAAGTGAATCAGTTATACATATACATATATCCACTCTTTTTTATATTCTTTTCCCATATAGGCCATTACAGAGCATTGAGTAGAGTTCTCTGTCCGTATTAGTTATCTATTTTATATATAGCAGTATGTATATGTCAATCACAATCTCCCAACTTATCCTTCCCCCTCTTACCCCTTGGTAACAATACGTTTGTTTTCTACATCTGTGACTCTATTTCTGTTTTGTAAATAAGTTCATTTGTACCTTTTTTTTTGGATTCCACATGTGAGTGATATCATATTTGTCTTTCTCCGTCTGACTTACTTCACTCAGTGTGACAGTCTCTAGGTCCATCCATGTTGCTGCAATGGCATTATTTTGTTCTTTTTTACAGCTGAGTAATATTGCATTGTATATATCTTTATCCACTCATCTGTTGATGGACATTTAGATTGCTTCCATGTCCTGGTTATTGTAAATAGTGCTGCAATGAACATTGGGGTACATGTATCTTTTCAAATTATGGTTTTCTCTGGGTATATGCCTAGGAGTGGGATTGCTGGGTCATATAATAGCTCTATTTCTAGTTTTTGGTTTTTTTTTTTTAAAGCTCTTAGACTCAAGTTTCAAAAGAGGAAATCCAAATGGCAGGTAAATGTAGGAAAAGGTGCCCCACTTCATAATTCATGAGGGAAATGCAAGCTGCTTCAGTGCGACAGCATCATATACCCACCAGGACAACCAAGTATCGGCCAGAATGCAGAGCGAGCAGACCACACGTCCACGGTCATTGAGTGTAAAAGGCGTAATCCCTTAGAGAGACTCGGAAACTTCTACCAAGATAGAGCACATGCATGGATGGCCCAGCAGGTCTGCTTGTAGAGATGGACCCAAAGAAATGCACGCGTAAGCTTACCAAAAAGGGTACACAAGAATGATCAGACCAGCACTTTCCCAAGCTGCTCCCTAGTGGACACAGTCTCTTACACATTGGCCATGATGTAACAAAGAGAACGAAAAGCCATTGCTACCTGCAAAAACAGGAATGGATTCTCATAAGCAGAGTGTTGGTCTACAGAAGCCGGGGCAAGAGTACACACTGCGCTAGGCTCCATTTATATAAAGTTCAAAAACTAGCAAACTCTTCTACCTGCCATGTTAGAGTTTATCTTTGAAGGGAGTGATGACTAGAGGGGGCACAGGGGAGCATCTGGAGATGCTGTAATGTCGTCTTTTCTTGGTGTAGGTGCTGCTTCCACAGAGGCATCTCCTCGGGGACCTTGTCTATCTGTACAGCTATGATTTGTGCACTTTCATTTGTGCATAACTGTGATTTTAAAAAAAGGGGTTTTTTTGTACATTTTTGGTGACAACTTTTTGAAGAAAAAATTTCTTAACATAAATGTAATGCATGTTCACTGTCAAGAATTTGGAAAATATAGAGACGAGAGTTAAAGTCTCCTGTAAATCTGCTACTCTGTATACACTGTTTATATGTTGACACACCCCCTTCCAGTGTTTTTCCTTCGACTCACACATTGGTGTGTATGCATGTGTGTGTAAAACCTCATATCCGGTCCATGGCACATGCATTTTCTCAGTCTGCTTTTCTCACTTAACGCTGTGTCCAGAGCGCTGTCTCCTGCCATGAAATCCTCTTCAGGACACTCCCAAAGCCTCCCTCCTCCAGACGTCACCTGCTGCTGCATTTAGCCCAGGGCCTTGACCGGAGGTACTTTCATCTCAGCCTTGTTTCAACCGCGCATCTGCTAGAGCCTGGAGCTGAAACTGGGTCTTTAACACCAGATCCTTGGAGACCCAGCAGGGTCTCACCCGCCGTCTTCGGCAGGGGGTAGCCCTGATCGCCACTGTTGACCGGGGTGGGGTCATCCCCAGCCAGGAGCAGCACTGACTGCACGCAGCGTCCGCCCCACGCCCAATCCAATCCCCTGCTGGGCAAGACTGCGCCACAGGAAGACCCCAGGTCCCGGGAGCCCAGGGCCAAGCCCCAGCTCTGCAGCTCCCAGCGGTGTGATGCTGGCCAGGTGCCCCGACAGCCAGGGGCTCTGTTCCCTAACTCCCACCCGGTAGCACAACGAGTGTATCTACTGCATAGCGCAGGCACATAATAAATTACAGGGACGCTTGAGGAAGTGATGACCAATCCTTAGATCAGCTCCTTAGCCTGGCAGCGAGAGCGACAACCCTGGGCGCCATCTCCTCTGTCCATGGTCTACACCATCATGGTCTGTGCGCCAACCACGCAGGGTGATTTGCAGCTTCCTGGACACGGGACGACTCTCACATTTCTTCCTCATCTGGAAGCCACGTCTGCCTCATTCCCCACTGCCCTGCCATCTACCTTCTAATTTACACTCAGTGCATGTTTTCATCCAGGCTTGCTCTCTTTTCCTAGAAACAGTCCCCGATGCTCCCACCCAGCTCTCTAGAGGCCTCTCCCATGGTTCCCACAGCCCCTGGACTGACAAACACGTCATGAAGATTGGCACATTGCAGTGAGTGGCCTGTTCACCCCACTGTGTCTCCTTAGACAGCCAGCTCCCCAAGGCCAAGGTCTGCTTTGCTCCTGCTTATACCCCCGAGGCCTGACCCAGAGCCTGGCAAAAGCTACTGCACACAGAACCATTGCTCACTGAATGAGTCTATGTTGTAACTTAATTTCTACGAGCAATAACTTCACAAGGTCCAGGAGCCTGAGAGTCAGAACGATCAGGTTTTCCCTCCCCTGGGAACCAAGATGGGAAACCAAATCACATCAGAAGGAGGCTGCAAGACCTAGAAAAGTTAGAAGAATCTAGTATTTCGTGCCTCGAACTGAGGCTTCTCCTGCGCCCAGCCAACTGCAGAGATAAGGTAGTTTCATGTCTTGTTCTGATATTTCCTTGTTAGGGTATAGAAATGCAACTGATTTCGGCATGTGGATTTTATATCCTGCAACTTCACTGAATTCATTGATTTGTTTCAACAGTGTTTTGGTTGCGTCTTTAGGGTTTTCTATATATAAGTTCATATCATCTGCAGATACCAATTTTGTTTCTTCCTTTCATGTTTGGACGCCTTTTATTTCTTTGTCTTGCCTCATTTCTCTGGCTAGGATTTCCTGTGGTATGTTGAGTAAGAGTGGTGAGAGTGGGCAAGGTCTTATCACTGATCTTTGAGGGAATGTTTTCAATCTTTCATCTTTTCACAGTTGAGTATGATATTTGCTGTGGATTTGTCATATATGGCCTTTGTCATGTGAGGTATGTTTCTTCTGTATCCAATTTGATGAGGGTTTTTATTATGAAATGATGTATTTTGTCAAATGCTTTTTGTGCATCTATTGAAATGATCATATAATTTTTATATTTTATTCTGTTAATAGGATCTATCACATGTTGATTTGCAGATGTTGAACCATCCTTGCTTGCCGGGGGTAAATCCCATTTGGTCATGGTGTATTTTCCTTTTAATGTGTTTTTGGATTTGGTTTGCTAACATTTTGCTGAGAATTTTTGGATCTATGTTCGTTAGGGATATTGGTCTACAGTTTTCTTGTAGTGTTTTTATCTGTCTTTGGTATTGGGGTATCTATGTTCATTAGGGATATTGGTCTACAGTTTTCTTGTAGTGTTTTTATCTGTCTTTGGTATTGGGGTAACGCTGGCCTCGTAGTGTTTGCAAGTGTTTCCATCTCTTCAATTTTTTTGTAAGAGTTTGAGAAGGATTAGTGTTACTTCTTTAAATTAGATGGTTTTGCTCATGGAGAAAGAATGCTTTGAAATATTTGAATAAAGCTCTGACTCCCTAAACAATGGATAAGCAAAGTCTACCTTCATGTCAGTTACTATGATTTTGTATGTGTTTATATACCCATCCCTCCCCTCCATCCTCTGGACAACAGTTTTCTTCCATGGAATGTCTTCCACCAATTTGAAGTTAAGTTTTGTAGGCATGAAAGCTGCACCGTTTCTTTAAATTGATTTTCTATCTCTGCTTGGCTAGGTACTTATTTCATGGCTGGACTCTCTAAAATAAATCTTAACTTTTTAATGTCCAAGTTATTGAGATGAACTTCTTGAGAGGCACCCATTATAGACCACAGCTTATCAATGATTTTATAATATAAATATTGCATGATGTGGTTATATGACATGGTTCTCAGCCTGAAGAACTGGCAATCTGAATAGAGTCTGAACCCACGAATTTTAAAAAATTAACAGTAATTTATCATAAATCATCTTGAAGCAAAGAGTTATTTGAAGGGTGTTTGTCACAGTGCTAGTTATTTTAGTAAAAATATAGAAATAACCAATACTCAAATTTTTGTTATCATGAATTCTTCTGTTGCTACAGAAACTGTATTTTCAAAGATACTTAACATTTCTAAGGATAAATAATTTAGAGAAGAAAAGTAAAGAGCACAAGTTCAAAACACAAGGTCGTTATCTGCTATTACTGTGGAAGAAAAAATATACAGGTATCGGAGAAGAAGGAGGGAAAAGCCAGCAAAGTTGTGTTTAAGAGTGTTAATTATGAATCTTCTCCTAATTTTATTTACTGACCCCCTCAAGTTTTTTTAAATAAATTTACTTATTTATTGGTTTATTTATTTTTATTTATTGTCTGTGTTGGGTCTTCATTGCTGCACGCGGGCTTTCACTAGCTGCGGCGAGCGGGGGCTACTCCTCATTGCGGTGCATGGGCTTCTCATTGCCGTGGCTCCTCTTGTTGCAGAGCCCGGGCTCTAGAGCGCAGACTCAGTAGTTGTGGCGCACGGGCTTAGTTGCTCCTCTGCATGTGGGATCTTCCTGGACCAGCGATCAAACCTGTGTCCCTTGCATTGGGGGGCATATTCTTAACCACTGCGCCACCAGGGAAGTCCCTCAAGGTTTATCCTACGTCTTTAATACTGGTGAGAATTTTCCCTAGCCTGTTATACCTAATTCCAAGTTCTCTGGCAATGTCGAGAATTAGAAATCAATTCAGAGAAGAGCCAGCCTGGTGGGTGGGGGAGCAGGTGTAGATTTCCATTTTCTACGGTTTTGGACATGTGACTATGCATTTGGCTTCTCTATATCATGTCTTAGGTTTGGTCTTGTCTCGGTATATGAAGATTCCAGGCTCATTCGTTGTTCATTTGTGAATCTTTCCTAATAAAAAGTACTTTCTAGGCAACTTCTGGGTGCACTAAGCAATAATGGATTTTAGTTTCACAAAGTGATTGGAGTTCTGGTACAACCCTTATGAATGGGGAAACTGAGGTACAGAGCATCTAGGAGACTTGCTTGGTACTTCATGGTAGAACCATTTCCCCTAAGTGTCCTTTTCTGCTTTCCTCTGCTGTGTGGCTGCCCTTGCAGTTGGCACGCAGCCCAGCAGGGCTGTTTGGAGTCAGGCCCTGCTGTGTTCTGTCTCCGTGCTGACTAATGCTGGAAGGCCCAGCAGAGCCAGCCGGGCGGGTCTTCCCCGAGCACATTTCTGTGCAGACATTTAGGAAACAATAGAGAAAACATTGTGGAAAGCGTATGTTATCCTTAAAGCCTCAGCTTTAGCTCTGACTTGCCTGTTTTGATGGCTTATATTTATTTTCTCAGAATTATGTTTATTCATTCAAAAGCCTTTAGGAGGTAATATAATAAGGGTGGAAATAATAAGAGTATATTTAGAAAAATAAAGTGACCCAATATTATCAGGGTTTTGTCATTTCAGAGAAACATTTCAAAAAATTCAGTCCAGAATTAAATTTCGGGAATAAAAATAATACCTTAAACATTTTTGGTAGATCAGGGCATAGAATATGATTGGTAAGGTGATTCTTCTAAGGAAAAGCTAGGTCTGCTTTGCTTTGCATTAAATACCTTATATTTGATATTTTCCCTTAAGAATCTCTGAATTACAGTGCACATCATAAAACCCTGTCTTTCTTTGTGACCATTACTGTAAAAACAAAAACAAAAACAAACAAACAAAAACCCAGCCAATTCTTTGACTTTCAAAGGCCAGGTGTGGATATTGGGTAGAATTGAATACCACGTGGTTTGTGGGAGTAAACTGCCATTTTCTTAAAGCGAACTTGGGAATGGCTCTACCCCGTGCTTACTGCCCCTTGCTGATGGCCGCAAAGCTGCAGGAGTTTTGCGGGACTCCCCGTGCAGCTCAGGGCACCCATCACCAGATCCGCGGTTGCACACGCCCCTTTCTTTCTCCCAAAAGATCATTTTGGGGGGATTCTAATGACCGCTATCTCCCAAGGCAGAAAGGAGGTGAGGCAGGTATAACTTTGTGGTTGAATGAAAGAGGCACCTGCTCGTCTGTACATCAAGTGAAATGGGTCTGATGGATTTGGCTCAAATGAAAGATTTTTTAAAAAACTCTATCAGAGTCCTTCCCTTTGCCTTCCTTCAGTTTTCATGTGTAAGGAGTGGGAAAATCAACAGAGCCAAGGGCAGCAGGATGGAATGACAGCTCACTCACCTTCCTTTGCTGTATGCATGCTGTCATCCGACCTATTTGTTTTGCAATTTCCTGTCATTAATCATCGATTCCTTGTTTATGTGACTCGCCTCTCATCAGGCTATGATCAGTATCTTTGGAAGCTGTCTGTGGCTTTCTATCTGAGTTGACTTAAGTGAATAATCAGAAAACAAATTGCTGCCTAATACTGTCTCAAGATGAACTGAGGATTAATGTCTGGAAAGAGTGTTCTGTGCGTGGTGTGTCTCGGCGGTCATCCACCCCATTGTTTGTATAAATGTATGAGTCCTTCACGCTGAGATGATGCTCAGGTTGTGGGTATAAATCTCTGAACCTGTTATCCTCTCTACAGTGAGGATGTGAGCGATTGTTTGTTTGTTTGTCTTGTGGTTACAGTGGTGGCCCATTTCCAGAGATGTCTCCTGCTCCAAAGGCTGGCCAGATCCTTGGTTTCCTTTATGCTTTTACACTGTCCTTTTATGGTGTGTTTTAGCCTGTCTGCTGCATACTGATGTGTTTGTCTACTGGGTGTTTCATGGTAACATTATTTCAAGATGTTTCACCATACCCTTGTCTTTCCTTTCTCTGCTCATACTGTTTCTAATTTCCCTACCAGAACATTCCATGGTGCCCAGACAGTCCTGGTTTTCTACCTGTTGCCATATTGTCATAATCAATGGTCACCCCTTTCACACTGAAGAGGGAAGGCATTGAAATGAAAATTATAGTGATCTCTTTACCCCAAATCATGGCGTCTCTCAGATTTTTTTTAAAATAAATTTATTTATTTATTTATTTATTTATTTATTTATTTAATTGGCTGTGTTGGGTCTTCGTTGCTCACACGGGCTTTCTCTAGTTGTGGCGAGCGGGGGCTACTCTTCCTTGTGGTGCACAGGCTTCTCATTGCGGTGGCCTCTCTTGTTGCAGAGCACGGGCTCCAGGCGCGTGGGCTTCAGTAGTTGCGGCACATGGGCTCAATAGTTGCGGCTCACGGGCTCTGGAGCGCAGGCTCAGTAGTTGTGGTGCACGGGCTAAGTTGCTCCGTGGCATGTGGGATCTTCCTGGGGTAGGGATGGAACCCGTGTCCCCTGCATTGGCAGGCAGATTCTTACCCACTGCACCACCTAGGAAGCCCCTCTCTCAGATTTGATAACCATCTCTGACAATCTTTATTCCAGGGAAAGACTGATTCGGTAGGTAGTTAATTTAGAGCCACCTTCCCCTGTCATGTATGGAACCATAAAATGGGACAAACCGTGAACCTAACGCTAAGTAGTACGTAGGTCCTAGTAGATGATTCTAAGTGACAGACAGGGTGGGAAAAATATTTTAAAGTCCTCAAAACTTTTCTGGTCATCGCTACTGACTCAGAAGCCATGGATGATTCTGGACTTGGCAGCGTGACTACTGTAATCTTTATTTTCCTCCTTTCCCCAACATGTTTATTATGTTTGTACAGACCGTGTACCAAACAGTGCTCGGAGCAGTAAGCTGTACCGCGAGTGTATCAGGTAAAGCCCCTACTGTCACGATGTTTATTCCAGGGGATGGAGGTAGAGTCACAAAATAACAAGTTTAAAAATTACATCATTAAAAAATCAGACAATATTGTCTTATTTTGGGGGGGGGAAGAGAGAGATGCTAGAAACTGAAAATTGTCACGGAGCATAGCTAAGGATGAGAGACCCTGGAAGCGTCCTCAGGGGAGGAGGCATGTAGAAGTGAACCAAATGGTAAGTCGGTGCCGATCACATGAGGATGGATGGAAAACTCATTCCAGGGTGAGGAAACCGAGAAGGCAACAGTCCTCAGGGGGAGGGAGCTTGGCACATTTGAGAAATAGAAAAAAGGCCAGGGAGACTGGACGTCACGGGCAAGTGGAAGTGTGTACAGGGTGAGGCCAGAGACAGGCCAGGTCACAGGCGGGCGAGGAGTGGGGAGCACAGATAAAAGACCAGCTTCCAGGCGGGTGTGTTTCTGGCGATATTGACATGTCATGAGGTGCGTTACCAAATATTCTAGCTGTTATGTGCAGGACGGAGTGACAAAGGCAACAGAAGAAGCAGAGAGGCCGGTTAGAGGTCTCCCCACAACCTGCTCAAGGGTGGATCAAGGATGCGTCCTAAGAACTGGCTGCAGCAACTGGACCGACAGTAGGCATCTAGCAGGGCAGGTGCTCGCGGTGGGGGAGGGGGGATTTACGTTTCGTGGTGTCATGCTAAGCGTTGAACCCCATTAGATTTCCGGGTGGGGATGTCAAAAGGAAAGTTGGCTGTTGGATCCACAAGGTTGGAGTTCAGGGCAGAAGTCAAAGCCAGAGATATTGGTATTTAGACTGTGTTTAAAGTCATGGGGCAGAATTGGATAATTGAGAAATGAGGTGTAGCAGAAGAATCCCTACCTGGCTCAGCGAGGAAGATGATATGATGTGAGGGTGTGTCTTTCCTACCGTGATGGAGGACCACCATGAGAGTGGGTGTCACGGAGGTTGAGAGAGGAGGTGTTCCACGAGGTAAAGCACGTTCACAGGAGCTGAATGCTGCTGAGAGCCTCAGAGAAGGGAGAGGCCTCCGCACCTCTGTCAGCGGCACCGTCACCAGTGGCTCCCTGGGAAAGCACTGCTCCTGGGAAGATGCCAGAAGTCCTGCTGGGAGAGTTTGGGGCAGAGTGAGAGGCAAGGAAGTAGATTCTTTGGCACCAGATTCTTTCAGGAAACTTTGCTGTCTACGGGAGCAAAGAAAATGGGGCTTTTACTGGATGGAAGTAGGAAATCAAAAAGGGTGTTTTGTTTCCTTTTTAAAGGAAGCCAGAACACATTTGTTTGCAGATAGAAATGGTCCAGTAGAGGGAAAGTGATGATGGAGAAGGAGAGGTGATAGAGTTAGAAATGAATGGTTAGCCTTTGAAAGGAAAAGCAAACAAACAAAAACTTCATCATTTGAAACCTGAGAGAAACCAGAGAGATGGGAGAGCACTGAGTTCGCTAAACTCATAGAGTTGGTAGCAGTGAGATGAGGAATTCCTCTTCATTTCCTTCTATTTTCTTAATAAAGGATGAGGTGAGATCAACAGATGCGAGTTTCAGGAGGATGTTACATGGCAGAGGTTCAACAGGGACCGCTTTGACCTGACTGTGACTCGCACATCCCAAGGCGACCTCACGCCTGTGGTCCTGGACTGATTGGACGAGATGCCCCGTGTGCTGTGACTACACCACCGGAGTCCCCAGCGGTCACTGAGCTGAGAGGTGATTTGCCCAGATGTTTGCACGCAGCCTTGGCCCAGTCTACATTTCCAGGATTTTCTCGCATGTCTCCACATCACCACGTCTTTCTGTTTTCTCTTCCTCTCTTGAGCCCGACCCTTTCTGGGACCTTGTTCCCATCATTTTCCTGGCTGGCATATTCACATGGTAGTCCTGCAAGGGAAGGGGTTAATTCTTTTCATCCCAATTCAGATCACATCTTCAGAACGACACCTTCCTGACCCCCCCCCCCACCCCTCTCTCCCCCTCCAATCTGAAATGAATGAGTTCTGTCTCTGGATGCCCATAGAACTTCCACTCATTCGTTCTGACCCACCCATTCACTCATCCACCCATTCACTCATTCACCCGTCCACCCATTCACCCCTCCACCCGTCCACCCATTTACCCGTCCACCCATCCACCCATTCACTCATTCACCCATTCACTCTTTCAGTAATATATCTGGGTCACGGGCAGTGTGCTGGAAGCATGCAGGCAGACTCCAGGAATGTGGGGAAGGGGGGGCAAATGGACCTGGTCCTTGTCTTCATGCTTACAGTCTAGAAAGACGATGGCAGAGCAGGTACCCGCGGTAACTTTATTCCCTTCATCCCTTTATCTTAAGCTGGGCCAGGATTACCCACCATCCACTGCATTTTTCAGACTTCCCTGCAGCTAGGTGGCGTGCGGATACGTTCTAGCCAATGGATTGTATATTGAAGCATCATGTATATTTTAAGGAATGTAGTCTTAAAGTGAGAGGGCATGATTCTATTTCTCTTTTCTGTTCCCTCATTCTGCTGTGTAGTTTGACTCCCAGAGTTCCTTCAGCCTCCGTGGACATCATGGTGGAGTCAAATGCTGAATCTGAGCAGAGGAAAATCCCAGAAGGATCCTGGGTCCCTGGTTCTTTCAGAGCTCTCTTTGGCTCTGTTCAGCTCTACATGCTTCAAATAGGAAATTGATGGTATTAAGCCACTGGCATTTCAAGGTTTCTGTCATGCACAGTTGTATCTTATTAAAATAAGGGCCAACAGCCCCAAATGTAGGATGCTCTCAGAATGTTTGATGTCATGCCATCCAGTGACTCAGAGGAGCTTCTCTGGGGCTGTAGACTTGGAGCTGAGCTCAGAAGGAGGATTTGGAGTTTACCACAGCCGTGGAAGGAGAGGATTCTGGTGAGCTGCAGTGGAGGGAACAGTGTTATGAAGATGCTAAGAGAGGACAGAAGGCACACATTCAAAGAGCCAAAGACAGTGGCTTGAGCAGAGGAAATAGGTGGTCAAAGGGAGCCGGGAGAAGGAGGCAGGGCCAGATCACCCAGGACCTTGGAGGCCACGGTGAAAATGTTGGTCTTTATTCTAAAATGAAATGGGAAGCAGTTTAAGAGTTTTATGCAGATTTTTCAATGATGCAGATTCAGGCATTTAAAATGTATCTGTAGGGAGAACTTACTGGAATTGAACAAGGGTGGGTACAGGAAGGCCACCTGGGAGGTTAGTACCGTGCTATTTGGTCCACAGAGGAGGAAGGAGAGGTGCTAGGATGTAGTATCAGAGGGTCAGGGAGAGGGTGGGGCATCCGGCTTCATCTGGATTTCCCTCAGATGGGAATTATCTTTTCTGTTCGTTAGACATCCCCATGTATATGTCTCTCCTACATCACAGGCGGTATTTTATCCCTCTTTACGTTTTCTCTCCCACCCAGCAGGGTGCCTTGCTCACAGTAGGTTCTCAATACATATTTATTGATTTAGTTAACGGATGGGTGAAGAAACAACGGTTGTAGAATTTTTCCCAAAGGAACCCAAGGTTGCTCACCGAACGTGCCGGAAAGCTCCTCTGAGACTTGTTTCTTTGCTGACTCTGTTGATGTTTGCAGCTGCGGCAGCATAATCTGGAAGAGTAGGTCTGATTTTGCAAATTCATTTGCCTATGAAAATAGCCTGTGTTGCAGAGTCACTAGCACAAGCAAGGGAATGGTGCAATCCATGGGCTTTGGCAAATAGAGTTTCTAAAGGAAAAAAAATACAACTTTAACCCACTTGCTCTTTTGCAATCATGTAGCAATATCTGTAGGAGGCCAGTGGCTTTTCCCCCATGGTAATAATGTAGGTTGAAGTAACAAGGTTTGAGTAACAAATGATTTCACCCTGTCAGGTTAATTATTATGGGTGGTTTATCCATTGATTGGATGCTCTTTACAAGTACCAGGAAATGAAAATAGGAACAGAAAACTCCCTCCCATATTCCAAGAACTGCTAGTGACTGGGAGAATCAAATGTTCCCTGTTTAACAATATCATTCCTGAGCAGTGCTCTCATTTAGGGTGAAAGTTCAGGGACAGAAGCTCAGGACAAGACAGTGCCACTTTCAGAGGGGCACATGCCTCTGATGTCAGCCAGACCCACGTGACACAGGGAAACGAGGGTGCCTGCAAACCACTGCACAGGGGATGCTTCAAACAACAGTCTTTACAAGAATTCATAATTTGTTCCTGCTTTTAGAGGCTCATTCAGCATTTTTAAAAACTGCAGTATAATTGCTTTACAATGTCGTGTTAGTTTCTGCTGTAGAACAAAGTGAATCAGCTGTATTGAATGGCGGTGTTCCCATCACCACATTCATGAAAGAGAAAAGTTAATGAACCCACTAAAGGTTCACAGTGACCCCCAAAGAGGCAGACGTTGCAGAACTTCAGGAGTTAAAGATCCGGCCAAGTGTAAAGTTATACCAGGTGGCCTCCTGAGTGGTGTGGGGGGACAGTGTTCTTTCCCAGCAGGTCACTTTGTTTTCTACTTACATGTAATTGTTGACAGCTCATCACAAATCCACCTGCCTTAAATACTTCCTGGGACAAGGTGGAATACACGTGTTGAAAAGAAAATGCATGAATGTAGGTACGTTCTCCATCTCTCCCTCTCTCTCTCTCTCTCTCTCTCACACACACACACACACACACACACACATTCCCAATCCATAAATTTTGGAAAGTCACAACTCTCAACCATTAAACTTCCAGTTATTTTTTTCATTAATTAATTTTTTATTTATTGGCTGAGTTGGGTCTTTGTTGCTGCACACGGGCTTTCTCTAGTTGATGTGAATGGCGGCTACTCTTCATTGCGGTGCACAGGCTTCTCACTTCAGTGGCCTCTCTTGCTGCGGAGCACGGGCTCTCGGTGCTCGGGCTTCAGTATTTGTGGCACAAGAGCTTCAGTAGTTGTGGTTCACAGGCTCTAGAGCAAAGGCTCAGTAGCCGTGGCACACGGGCTTAATTGCTCCGCAGCATGTGGGATCTTCCCGGACTAGGGATAGAACCCGTGTCCCTGGATTGCCAGGAGAATTCTTAACCACTGCACCACCAGGGAAGCCCTAAGCTTCCAGTTATTAATCAGCCAATTTAAATAACTAAGAATAACTAAGTCATCCAGGAAAACCAGTAACTACTTCAGAAAGAAAATTGGTCAAGTCGGAGGCTGTTTTATGGGTTTTTCACTGCACAGCTGTTTTCGTTGTTCATCTCATCTTGTGAATGTCCGAATTAACTCCTTGTCATTTAAAAGGAGTGTGTGACTGTGCAGGTACAATCTCCCTCCCCTTTGTCAAAAATTTTGTTTTAATTACAGTGAATGCCTTATAAACTCACTGTGGAAAATTTAGACAACACGTAAGAACAAAAGTACTTGAAGTCCTATTTTGAAGACTTTGTTCCGTATTCTGGATTTTCCTAAAGGTGCATGTGTCCTCAGTAGATTGGTTGAGATAACAGTGAACTTTAGCTGCACAAGTGTCTGGCATCGTTGTACATACTCTACCGGCATCACCTGATTTATTCATCCAATTCTGCATGACTTTGTATTTTTATTAGGATTTTTTAACATTCTTCTGTATATTCTTTTCCCTATCATGAAAAATTCTTAGTAAACATGATTTTTAGTGCCTGTGCCTTTTATGGGCCCAATTAATCAAACAATTAGTGTTTCCGATTTTTCATTAAAATAAATAATGTAAATACTGTCACTTACTATCTTTATATTACACATAATATTCTGATGAAATAGTATAACAGTGATGTTTCATACAAATCCTCAAATGTCCTTCTGATTTTTTGCGAAATTACCATAGATTCCCAGCAGCAAAATGCTGGCTCCAAGACTTGGAATGTTTTCTATACATGGTGTTTTTAAAGGGGAATTTTGATAGCAAAAAGTATTTTCGTTTGACCAGATTTGCTTGTTAAAATGAAGGACTGAAAATGAGTTAATTATTCAGATTTCTCTCCAGGCAGGGGAACTGAGCCCCTAGTCAATTAGATACTTGCTTCTAAGCCTGTTCTGGCTTTGTGCACATTCCCTGTAGGAAGTGGGGAAGATGGCACACAGCGTTCACGGATCTGATGATGTTTGGGGAGGAGCCAGTCTTCCTTCCTAAGCTTCTGGGCGCTGCCAGTGGCGGCAGGTCTGTCAGAAGGACATCCCTGCTGGGCGGGAGGCTGCTGCGAGCCTGGACGGGACGTCTGGGAACCAAGGCTGGGGAGTCTGGTGCCCAGTGACGCCCTGCCTTCACCCCCTATCCAAGAGGACATTTCCAGGTCCATTTCCTCTCAGAGCAAACTAAGCCAGCAGCTTTGGTCAGGACCCAGAGAGCATCTCTGAGTCATCGGTGCTTTTGAAACATCATTCGTGCCTTCCACGTAGAGAGAGCGGATTTGGGGTCCACGTGGAAAGCCTCTGTTTCAGTAAATTGCTGACATCATCTTCCTTCTCTGCTGCTCTTCCTTGAAAGTGAGGACTAGTGCTTAAAATAGAACGGAGTAAACTTAGTATAGATATGGTATAACAGAATAAGACTCCATTTGGGAGACCAAAACACAGGAAATGAGATAGATCCTCACAAGGAAAAACCACTTTGTTCATTGTATCCCACTTCACACCTATGAAAACCTCCTGAGACAGTGGAGGAAAACTGAGAAAACATCCCTGAAACATGAACCAAGCGTCTGTAATGACAACGAGAAGAAAATGGCCACGGGATTTCTAAAGCAGGCTGGGGCATCAGGGTGAGCACTGGAAGTTTTCCTCTGATCTGATCACTAAGTGAGAGGAGACACGTTGGCACGATTTTGGATCGGGTAAAATATTTTGCATATTTGGTGATATATCCAATCAGTTAGTGCATGTCAAAACCCGACTCACTCTGTGAGAAGAAAAATACAGATGCAGTTTTAACAGCTTTATTGAAGTATGATTAACAATCATAAAATGCACATATTGAAAGCGTACAGCTTGCTAAGATCTGGCCTGTGCGCACACCCATAGCCACCACCAGAGTTAAGGCAACGCATTCGTCCACCACCCCCCAACGCTTCCTTGGGATCCTTTGTCGTTGTCTCCCACCCGCCCCCCAGCCCCTCCCCAGGCAACTACTGTTCAACTTTCCATCACTATTGATTAGATTGCTGGGATGTTATAGAAAGGACCAAAATACCCACTCATCCACGGCTTTAAGAGTAAGTAATACCGGGGCTTCCCTGGTGGTGTAGTGGTTAAGAATCCGCCTGGCAATGCAGGGGACATGGGCTCGATTCCTGGTCCAGGAAGATCCCACATGCCACGGAGCAACTAAGCCCATGCACCACAACTACTGAGCCCACGTGCTACAACTACTGAAGCCCGTGCGCCTAGAGCCCGTGCTCTGCAACAAGAGAAGCCACCACAAGAAGCCTGCGCGTTGCATGCAATGAAGAGTAGCCCCTGCTCTCTGCAACTACGGAAAGCCCGCACAGCAATGAAGACCCAATGCAGCCAATAAATTAAAAAAAAAAATTTAAGAGAGTAAGTAATGCCATCAACAACATCTTTAAACAATAAGGAACAGCGATGCTATAAATAATCCATCATCTTGGTTGTGAAGGGAAAAAGCTCATAGTTACGTGAATCATGCATTTTCCACCTCCTACCATTTCCTACAGTCTATCTTGCTGGACCAGAGAGAAATGTGTATCACAATGCAGATGAGATGTTCACCCACAATCACACCAGCAGGCAGTGCAGGTGCAAATTCCACTGGCCCACGTAAATGATGTCAGCTGCCTCAGCAGGTTAATAAATGAAACGAAGTTTATGGAGAGAAAGTGGTAAGAGACTAAGACTTGGCATTTGCTAAATACTATGTCCCTGCTACTATGCTATATATTTGATGTGCAGTAGCTTATTTTGTTCACTTGACTTCCCCCTACATTCTAAATACAACTTTCATTTTCACATCGTGGTTCTTTACTTTAATTTTATGCTGTATGCATTTTCAGTGTTATTAACTAACTCAATAAGCGTCTAAGAAACTATATCATAAAGACAATACTTATAGCTAGGGAAAAAAAATGATGAAATTTTCATTTGTGTGAAATCCCCTGTAACATACCTGTGGTTGCAATTAAAGTAAAAACAAAGAAACAATTTGGGGAGGGGGGAATTTGCCCCAGAGAATATGATCTGAGGAGAAGAGAATGGGCCACATAAGTAAGATCAGAGTGCAGGTGGCGGCTCAGGTAAAGGGCAAGAGGAATCTGTAAGAGGCAGGAGAAAGAAATCAGAATTTACTCAGGTGCGTAGGGCAGACGGCTCTGGGCCTGGACCATGGGCTGTGCGCTAAGCTGCACATTTAGCACATCTGTTGGGTCCAGAGAGAGGACGGGAACGGTGGGCCCCTTACCAGCCTGTGAGGTTCTCTGGCTCGGCCAGCTTGCAGCAGTGAAGCTGTAAACCACTCACCCTGCAAAAGGGCTGTGAAGAACACATCCAGGGCTCTGAGCACGCTAGGCTAGATTTGGGGGTCTCCTGTTGGTCGTCTACATCAGTAAGATAATCCAAGCCTCCTGTATTATGTCATCAAGTATCTCCAGGAGCTGAAACACAGCTATCGAATCGGAATGATCTGCTCCAAGTGGGAGGTTTAAGACTTCCTATAGGCCTCCAAAAGAATCGTTTGGAAAGTTTATTTTGTGAGGATAGGGACAAGAATTGACTTTCATTCTTCCTTGGAGAACATGCATGGTGCTGGTCCCCAAAGGTGTCACAGATACATAACCACAGGGCCTCACTGAAGAAGGTGGGTGGGGAAAATGCACCAGGAGAAAGCACGTGTCCACAAGCCCCAGGTCAGGCAGCGATCTTGCTAGGAAGCCAAGCAGAACCTCTCAGGTCTCCTCTAGGCCAATATCTGCTCCAAGGAAGCGGTGTTGTAAGCCACACCTAGTGCTGAGGTTCCCTCTACCTTCTTCTGCGAACGATTCGAGCCGCTTATCATAACTCCTGTGTCATTAATTCACCGATTCTGAGAACAGACATTTTCATACTTAGAGACCTGGGCGTGCCCTGAGGTTCTGGTTGTAGCCGTGCTTGTCTGTTTGTTTTTGTTTTCTGTCCAGCTGGACTCTCTCTACCTGGAGTTTCCCTCCATCCTCCAAGTTTCCCACAGGTTTCCTATCTGATGGTTAGGCTAGCCATCCTGTTTCACTTCTCACTTGACACGGATTGGTCTTCCTTCCCTGTGCCCGTCATCTTCCCTTCCATCTCCCCCAGTTCCCATCAGATTGGGATGCTCCCCTACACAAGGCTACTCAGGGAGTTGGTCCTCCCTCTCTCTCAGTCATTGTCCGGTTGAAGGTGTGAGCAGCTCAGAGCCAGCACTGCCGTGCCATGAGCCCAGACGGCCCCTCCTTGCCAAGCCTCACCGCCTCATGCCCAGCCCGGCTCCCAGGCCTTCCTGTTCTGGACTTGGACCTCACACTCATTCATGGCAAGCTGTGGCTTGTCCAGCTTGTAGCCTGGGGCCCCCTGCTGCAGTGCGCTGGAGATGCTTTTCCATTCTCACCCTGAGCTTCATTGTATTTGCCAACCCTCATGCCATTGGGACTTGCAGGTTTGATGACGTCTTCCATCTTTGCTTCAAGTCATTGACAAAAGTGCCAAAGAGAACACAAGCTGAAGCCTGCACACTTCCTTCCACATGGACCTTAATGGCTATTGAACTGGATACTGGTACTCCTCTCTTAGCCAAAGCTGCAGTGGCCACGGGGCAGGAGCTGCATTTCCCATCTTTGTACCCCTAGTACTAAACAGGCTGAGTACCAATAGGCATTTACAGAGAGATGTGGGTTGGATAAGATGCTTACCAAAATGTTTTATTTTAAAATATCATCTAATCTGTAAGGATATTACAGAATACCCTGTTAGAGTTGATTGAAGTCCACTTATTTGCTTCTTAAAATATTTCTATGAGATCTGAGTTTAGAAATCCTGTCAAGGAAAGAGTCATGACTTTTTTTTCTTGACTCTTCCTGGGTCTTAGTTACCAGGTTTGATCTCTCTTGGTTTCTCTTTAGCTGTTCTCAGACCCTTATTATAATAACCGAGATTATTTCTAGGGATGTACTTTAAATTCAGCAACCTGTAGTTTGCCTTAAGTGAATCTTCGTTTCCACTGGGGTTTTGAAATGCCATTTATTCACTTCTGTTTTCTGCGATCTTCTCTTCTGCTCTCTGTTTTTCAAAGATCCCACAGAAGTCTCAGTGATCACATTGACAAAAGTTCTCAGGCCCCTGAATTTCATTTAGGGAGCTCACAGGCTGTCTACCTGCTTTACCCACATTGGGTTTCTTTGTCTTCTGACGCTGCGCTGAGCTGCTGGTCTCCTGTTTGTAAAGCACATCATGATTTCCAAGGTTATCCTCAAGATAAAAAGACAAAGAAAGAAAGAAAGAAAGAAAGAAAGAAAGAAAGGAAGAAAGAAAGAAAGAAAGAAAGAAAGAGAGAGAGAAAGAAAGAAAGAAAGAAGGAAAGAAAGAAAGATGTTGCAGAAATCAGTCCATCAAGAAACCAAGCACCACACTTGGAGGGATGGAGAACTCAGGTTTATTAAGCCGGCAGCCCCAGATGAGCTAATGCTCCAAAGTTTTGGGCCCCGAACTCAGGGTGAGCTTTACTTTTATAGTGCACATGTTTACAGAGCATGGAAGTTTCCAAACAGAAACTTACAAGAGCAAGTGCAGAATGTTCCATTTTTTAGCAAAACGTCTTAAAGTTACATTGGATTGCTAGGTCATCCTGTTTTTTTGTTTTTCTCTGTGCAGCAAGCATATTTCACAAGAGCAAAATAAGCATGGAGTTATTTTTAGCTGAGTGTAAGTTTCTAACTTTCCTCTTCAAAGAAAGAAAGAAAGAGAGAGAGAGAGAGAGAGGGAGGGAGGGAGGGAGGCAGGGAAAGGCACCATGTTGAACACTTTACAACATCGTCTCATGAAGTCCTCACGCCACCCTGTGAGGCACGTCTTGCTTTTCTTTCATTTACCAGGGGTCACTCTGAGGCACAGGGAGTCTGGGTCTGGCTTTCCAGACTCTCAAATACATATTTTAAATCTCTTCCAGCTCTTCTCTGTCTTGTTACCCTTCTTCTGTATTTTCTCCTTTTTAATGGACCCCTTAACCAGTTCCCCACTCTCAGTAGCTTCCCCTTAACTGTTCCTTTTTCCCCCTTTCTTACAGAAACTAAAAGATGTCCACTCTTCCCAACTCTACCCTGCAGTCCATGGCGATGACCTGGAACTTTTAGCAGCACTCCCACCTCATTCAGCTCACACCCAGGCCCTTTGTCTCCGGGTATCTTGTCCCTGAAAAATAGAAGTCTGGGTTGGGGTTACTTAGGCTCAAATGGGAGGGGGATGCTGGAAGCCTGCAGGAGGCAGGAGAGGAGTCAGGTGTTGCGAGCATTTGGGGCAGAAGAAAGGATATTCTGTAGCTGGTGCCGGCTCCCTTTTCCAGGGGGCAGGGGATAGTTTCAATTTACAGAGGGAAACATTTAACAAAGACGGCATTCTTTAAAACCCACATGTATTTCTTACCACAGCCACCCAAGCAATCTGGGCTCCCACACAAACGTGCAGTAGCTTCTGGAGAGGAAGTTTTGGTGAATATTTTAGAAACAACAACAACAACAGCAAGAACAAAAACAACCGGCTGGCCAAGCCTGAATCGCAAAAATCCTGAGATTCTTCTGCACTTGAGACCTTCCAAAAGAATATGAACGTTCTCCTTGGTAAGTCAATAAGAAAACTCACTCTTTGACACAATAATGCTGTCTTTCTCCAGCTGGGGGGCTGCTGTAACGGAGAAGGTCCCTGCTCTGAATTTCTCCAAACAGATGAATTCTAAAAATCACACATCTGGAGTCGATGTTGGGTGAACAGCCAGGATTACGGTTCAGATGTGAACCTCCACCTGGCAGGATGCTCACAGGTTTCCCTTCATCCCCTGAAGAATTGCTAAAACCAGCAGTTAGGAACAGTCAACACCAGTACTTTGCCTTGAGGGGAATTGAGGCTTCAGGTAAAATGTCTAAAGATTTGAAATCTGTCATTAAACACAGCCTTGGTCTTAAATGTTCGTAATCCTTTCCTTGTCCTCAACTTTCTGCAGTAACTTCTTTCTGAATTTCTCTGCCTCCCTTTACCAGTTTACTTTGCTAGAGAATAACCTCCGTTAGCGACCACTTGATCAACTGTTTTTCGTTCATGTGCTGTTTCTCCAGCCCTCTTAATCGGAATAGATGAACATATGACTTGACTTTTAACCTACCTTTCCTGGTGCTTGAAACAAAAGAGTGTCTATGCATTGGTTTATTATCACTCTCAAGGACCTCGCCAATGAGAAGAGGGAGGTAAAAATTATTCTCATCCTTTGCTGTACCAGAAATCGATGGTACAACAAGAATAAAATGGAGTGATGGTATGTCAGATAGTATTATCTTTACTGAAAGGCTATTTGTAGTTGTATTTTGGGCAAAGAGAGTTTAACAAGTATCTCTTGCTGAAAGCTGTTCGTATTACAGTTGATTCTTGTTATTCATAGTGGTTAAGCTCTGTAGTCACTGTGAACACAAAACTACTGAACCATCGTTCCTACAGGAAATATAGGGTTAGGTTCCTGCAAGATTCTGCTTATGACATTTCTGCCAACCAGTCAATTCATAGCTTTGTTTTATGTATGTTTCTGTTGAAAGACACCTTATTTAATAGATACAGTTGATTTAATAGTAATAACATTGAACTCATGGCCAACAGCCCTGTAATTCAGGCCTGAACAGAGCTGATCTAACGCAAATTTTCTCCACAAGGTTCATCACAGCCTTCTTGCACCTGGGAACACGGGACAGCACTCAGCGCCACAGCTGCGAGCCATTTCAAATAGCAAACTCACCAAAAAAGGCACAAAAAGGACGCTTGTTTACAGTCTGAGAGCTGGGACAAGAAGGCAGGCCATCCCTTGTTAGTTCTTAGCTGGGAACACGCACATCAGGCCACTCAGATGTTTTGCAGCTAAGTCTATGTCCGTGAATGAGTAAGTACCACAGTATTCATTTGGGGGTTACAAAGAAACATGAGTTGATGAATGTGCAAGTCCAGAATCTGTGACCAATGAGGGTCAGCTGTACTTCTGAAAGAATCACTTAAGAGCTCCCTATTCTGTACTGTTACATATTCTGTGCTAAATGTATTGGCAAATATACTTTTTTGCCGCTACTGATTCTGTCATTTCTGAATATTCCAGCCTTCCTTCCTTAACTTTCTCTTCCTAAAAAATCTTTTGGAATTTAAACAAAACAATTCCTCCGGTTCTTATTGTCCACACCCACCCTCTAATTCTGAAGGATCGCATGTTGGTTGCTTGTGGGTAACATGTGAACTCAGTGATGGGAAAGAATGTCAGAGGATGCTGTTGCCGTGTCCCACCCACATCCCCCAGCCCACCCCAAACACAGTTCGCAGACGTGCTCGAGGCTTTCTTAGTCTTTTTGCCTGAGGACAATCTCTGTCCAAAGGAACAGGCTAGACCCACAGAGGGCGGACCAGAAATGAGACGGAAAACACCTGCCGAGTGATCGGACAGCCCGGCTCCTCAGCCCTCAGCTGAGGGACGATTCTGGGGGAGCTTCCCAGCAAGACCTCACCCCATTGGCCACAGCAGTCACCCACACCTTTCCTGTCTCACAACCACAGGCTGCAGATTTTAACTTTGACTAATTTTATTCAAATCCTTAATGCAGGTTCTGCCTTTAGGGTAACTCACACTATGGTAGAGATATTTTCCCTGGGAATCCTGATGTAATGATTTGCATTTCTGTGGAATTGCTTCAGCTGAGAGATACCATAGGGCCCAGTGGAAAGGGTGCCCATGGGACCCTGGCCTCAGTTTCACCACTGCCTAATTCCTCCTTGCCCTTGTAAGTTTCCCAGGGCTGCTGTCACAGATCACTGCAAACTGGCTCACTTAAGACAGCAGAAATGCATTCTTTCACCATGTTGGAGGCCAGCAGTCTGAAATCCAGGTGTCGGCAGGACCATGAAGGTCCTGAAGGCCTCAAGGGAGAGTCTGTTTCAGGCCTGTCCCTTGAGCTTCTGCGTGGCCAGCAGTCTTGGGTGCCCCCTGGCCTGTAGACGCATCACTCCAATTTCTGTCTGTGTCAGAACATCAGTGTCTGTACCTTTTCTTCTCTTCTTATAAGGACACCAATCACTGGATTCGGGCCCGCCCTATGACCTCATCTTATCTGCATTCCATCTGCAAAGACTCTATTTCCAAATAAAGTCACATGCACAGGCGATTGGAACATGAACGCACCATTTTGGGGACACAATTCAACTCGGAACAGGGCCTGCCTCCCGCGTCTATAAAATGCAGGCGTTTGGTGGAGAAGGTGATGTCTGACTTTCTGCTGTGCAGTTCTGCGATTTTGACTTCAGGGGTGAGTCTAACTTTCATCACTATTGTTCTCTCTCTCTTTACTCTCTCATGTTCCCATTACCACTGCAGTAGAAATCGTATTACAGCTCCTCTAAAAAGAAATACACGTATCGCCTCATATTAAAATAGAGAAAAAATAAAGCATGCATCCAATTGATGTCTCTTCAAATAATTACATTCTCAACTCTAAGCATTTAACTATCTAATTCAACCTGAGATACTCACTGAACATGTATAAAATATTTTGAAAGCACTGGCTGAAAGTAATAATTAGTCATGACACGGATTTCCTCCAAGACCATAAAGTTACTTCAGATCCGTTGCTCAGGTACAATGCGATAAAAAAATTAATGTCACAATTTTATCTGCCCAAGACACGATGTGGGTTTGCAAAGTTCAGGGTGACTTCCACATAGTTTGATTTCTCCTACCAGGGCACTGGGATGAACTGGGCTGATGGTATTTTATTTTTTTCTAAGCTGTGATGTTTTCAGCACCACTGTGGACTGGAAATGAAGACAACAGGTATAAATCATATCATTTACCCTGGGGAGCCAAGCTTGAGCAAGTCTGCTCTCCTGGAAGGTTTTTTTGTTTTTTTCCTGATTGCTTATTTTGTAAGATTTTTACTTTTTTAAAAAATGTTGTTTATGCTACAGCAGCCAATGGAAATAAAAGCAAATTACCTCTGGAAGAGGCAGCAAGTTGTTTAGAGAGCTGTGCGGCTGAGCCCCAGGCGTGTCCGATGAGAGGCAAGAAGACGCCAGGCCTGAGATGCCGGCGGGAGGCACGCCCGGCCACCGACCCTGGCCCCAGCAATGTCTGCCGGGCTTTGGTGACAGGAAGTCACATTGGTGTCACTTTCAGCTGCTGAGAGAGACAGATGCACAAAGATGAATATCCCTGTCCAGTATCAAAAAGGCATTGTGATCTCACTGAGCATTTTAACCAGTGAGAACAACAGAACTTTTATTCCATCGGACCTGGCAGGAGCCGCCAGGGTCTTTTCCCTTTTCCAAATCAAAGGGGTGAATCGAGGCTTACCAGGTGATTGGGGTTCTTATATTTGGAAACCTCCTCCAGCTAAAAGACGGTGTGATCGTTTTGATCTAATTACATTATTTGTTGGAGTCAGTGTGGAGAATGAGCTGGCCTTTCCCGACTTGAAAGGAGGGTGAAGTGGTTGATCCATCTTACGTGGTGACGAAGAAGCTTGTCACCATCCCACCTGTGGCACCTGTGTACCATCTCACAATGCTCATGAGCTGTTTTCTCAAGATGGTCAGTTAAATGAGTAATCTCGATGCGTGAGGAATGGGGCTCTTGCTTTCGAAAGTTGCCCAGGCAGAGTCAGGTAGAGAACTGAGGTGATCTGCTCTGAAAGAAAAAGGGGAAATTGGTTTTATGTTTCTTTTTGCATTAACAAGATAATTGGCCTATTTTTCCACTTTGCACCGTGGGTGCACAGGATGGTGAACACTGCCAACGGGAAGCCTTCCAAGCTTTCATTCGTATTTTTGCCCCGGTACATGCACCTTCAGACCATATTAGTGTTTCGTGGGCACATGCGATAGGAATGGAACGTTATGAGAGCCTTCCAAGTTCCCTTCGATGTCATTTTCTACAGGTATTTCCACAGATGGTAGGATAAGGTCCTATTGCCACATGCCTGGAAAGTAAGAAAGTAGCAAAATTTTGTGTCTACGTTTTAAGAGCTGGAGATTAAATGACATCACCGAGGGCGTCCCAGGGCAGAAACAGTGGAGAATGTTTGCTCAGTCCCCAGGCAGTGTTCCCTCAACTGCCCACACGGTGAACCCCAAAAGCCACGGTTTTAACTCAAGTAGATTCAGATAGAGGGTGTCTGGCTCCCCGACCGCTGGGCCCCAGAATCAGAGACAGGCGTGCCTTTCTCAGGCAATCGGAGACTTCTCAGCCTCTCACATCATGCCCTTCACGTGTACCTTTTCATCACCAAGGCACACTGGGGCCCTGTTTTGGTGAGAACATGCTCAGAAGGACGACCCTGTGCGCGGAGCAGCCCAGCCTTGAGTCTCGTGCGCTGTGACAGCGGTTCTCAGTTTCTCCTCTGGGTACCACCCAGCACACATCTCACTATTGTCATATTTCCATTTTCTTACAGGAAGCGTTTTTGGTGAGAAAACCAGGCCAACGGTTTACTTAATAAGGAATGAAAGTACATTCTTCAGGACTGGCTTTGGGTAGTTCAAGGTTCCAGCCTGGCCTGGAAAATGGGCTGACGTCCAGCACCTGCTCGTAACCCCGGAGCACGAGGCCGCGTTGAACGGATACGCCCAGGATGGAAAAGGGGTGCCCGTTATAACATTTAAATTCCCCAAACCTGGAGGCTCATCCTTCACGTGTTCTCGTATCATGCTGTCTGCCCAGTGAGCTTCTCTTCAAAGAGCCTTTAAATGTTAATTAATTAGACAATGTGTTCCTGCTGTACTTTTCAGTTCAAGTCACAATTGCATGTGACATATGGTGCCAGAGGAATGTGTCCCAAGACGCTCCTGAAGCACACGGGGCGGAGAGAGGAGCCCGTGCCGTGCGGCCCCGGTCCCCGCAGAGACGTCGCCCAGGCGCACAGAGGGAGCCCCGCCTAGAAAGGAAAAAAAGCTGAAAGTGGCTTCTAAGCTCAGGAGAGAATTCCAGACAGAGAAAACATGTTTTCCATCTTTCATAATTAGCCTCTGTAAACATGGAAGGGGTTGTTTTGTTGTCCTTGAAAAAAGCTCTGCTGTTCATGAGGTCACGCACTCACTTGTGAAACAAACATCAGTGGGGGTTGGCGGAGGCCTCAGGGTGAACGGGCTGGTGGCTGAGAGCCCGCGGGGAGCGGGACGCGGCCCTGCCCGCTGCAGGCAGAGGCCATGAGAACCGGGGCCCAAGGGTCATCGGGACGGGTGTGGCTTTGTGTGGAGCTGGTACAGCGGGAGGTACAGGTGAGGGACGCCTTGGAGAGTGGCTCCAGGGGCCCTGCGGATGGGATGCCTGTCCCCCTCTGCTGGGAGTCCACCTCTGGGAAAGGCTTGAGCTGGAGGCAGCTGCCTTGGCCAGGTTTCAGCCCTTCCCTGCGGCAGCCTCTGTCTGGTCTATTTGGGCAGCTCCGACAAAAACACCCCGGACTGGGCGCACACAGCAGAAGGTTAATTCTCACACTTCTGGACGCTGGAAGTCTGAGATGAGCGTGAGAGCATGGTGGGGTCCTGAGGCCGGAGGTCAGGGTGACAGTATGGTGGGGTCCTGAGGTCGGAGGTCAGGGTGATGGCATGGTGGGGTCCTGAGGCCGGAGGTCAGGGTGACAGTATGGTGGGTTCCTGAGGTCAGAGGTCAGGGTGACAGTATGGTGGGGTCCTGAGGTCGGAGGTCAGGGTGATGGCATGGTGGGTTCCTGAGGTCAGAGGTCAGGGTGACAGTATGGTGGGGTCCTGAGGTCAGAGGTCAGGGTGACAGTATGGTGGGGTCCTGAGGTCGGAGGTCAGGGTGATGGCATGGTGGGTTCCTGAGGTCAGAGGTCAGGGTGACTGTATGGTGGGGTCCTGAGGTCAGAGGTCAGGGTGACAGTATGGTGGGGTCCTGAGGTCGGAGGTCAGGGTGATGGCATGGTGGGTTCCTGAGGTCAGAGGTCAGGGTGACTGTATGGTGGGGTCCTGAGGTTGGGGTGATGGCATGGTGGGGTCCTGAGGTCGGAGGTCAGGATGATGGCACGGTGGGGTCCTGAGGTTGGGGTGACGGCATGGTGGGGTCCTGAGGTCGGAGGTCAGGGTGATGGCGTGGTGGGGTCCTGAGGTTGGAGTGACAGTATGGTGGGGTCCTGAGGTCGGAGGTCAGGGTGATGGCGTGGTGGGGTCCTGAGGTTGGGGTGACGGCATGGTGGGGTCCTGAGGCCGGAGGTCAGGGTGACAGTATGGTGGGGTCCTGAGGTCGGAGGTCAGGGTGATGGCGTGGTGGGGTCCTGAGGTTGGAGTGACAGTATGGTGGGGTCCTGAGGCTGGAGGTCAGGGTGACAGTATGGTGGGGTCCTGAGGTCGGAGGTCAGGGTGATGGCGTGGTGGGGTCCTGAGGTCGGGGTGACGGCATGGTGGGGCCCTGAGGTCAGAGGTCAGGGTGATGGCACGGTGGGGTCCTGAGGTCGGGGTGACGGCATGGTGGGCCCTGAGGTCAGAGGTCAGGGTGATGGCGTGGTGGGGTCCTGAGGTCGGGGTGACGGCATGGTGGGGCCCTGAGGTCAGAGGTCAGGGTGATGGCGTGGTGGGGTCCTGCTGAGAGCCCTCTTCTGGGACGCACACCGTCAAATTCCCATTGTGTCCACATGGCAGAAAGAGTATGGGGGACTCTCTGGGGCCCCTTTTGCAAGCTCACATTCAATTCATGGGGGCTCCACCCTCACGACCTATTCATCTCCCCAAGGACCTACTTTCTAATTCCATCACCTTGGAAGCTGGGATTTCAATCTGTGAATCTTGAGGGGAAACAACGTTCAGCTCTGTCCAGGGACTGGTCAAGGCAGGCCAACCCTCAGCCCCTATTGCCTTAACTCCTGACGAGCACCAGCACCATCCGGGCTCCAAGACTCCCCGGGAAACCAGTGCAGCCGCAGTGCACCTGAACATCTCCCGCTCACCGTCCAGCTTCCTGGCTCCCAGTGGGTGCTCCTCCCAGCTGTTATCCCCAGGGCTCTTTCTGTTTGCAAATACGTGTCTCTGCTTCTGCTGAAATTGATCTGTAAGAATTGCAGTCAAGGGCAGCCCCCCCAAACAAGGAACCATCAGGCCTGCATTAAAGAAAGACAGTGAAAGGCTAAGAACGATTAAATCAAGGCACATGTGGAAGTCAGGGGCCTATGTTTCTTACTGAAGGTTTGTGTTCCCCAAATTCCTGTGTTGAAGCCTAGCCCCCAATATGGTGGTATCAGGAGGTGAGGCCATGAGGGTGGGGCCCCCCCAGAGGGAATTAGTGCCCTTCTAAGAAGAGGAAGAGGTACCAGGGCTCTCTTTCTGCCCTGTGGGGACACAGAGAGAAGACAGCTGTCTGCAACCCAGGAAGAGGACCCTCCTGGGAACTGAATCTGCCAGCAGCTTGACCTTGGACTTCCAGCCTCCAGAACGATGAGAAATATGTATCTGAAGTTAAGGGGTCCAGTCTACGGGATCCTGTTACAGCAGCCTAAGCGGACCAAGGAGGTCTCCGTGGCAAAACATAAAGAGATTACCCTCTCCTTTAGCTGGAGCACAGAAACAGCTGAGAGTGAACATTTGGCCCTTTTCTGTTAAGGTCACAGGCCCCAGAGGAGCCGGGATTCCCGCCTCCTGTAAATCTGCTACACTGTCCTCGGCACCCTGATTTCAAAACAGCGAAGCCCTGAGATGCATTTCTTGGTAAAGAAACATAGTTAATGGAGCTGTTTACAAGATGAAAAGGGAAAACAGTAGATGAACTATTAAAATCATATATCCATTCAGCAGAATTCTGTGCTGTCCTTTTAATGATTGTGGAAATGTTACAATAATATGGAAAGATAGGTAGAAAAATATTGAAATGATATGGTAAATGCTTCAAATGCAATATCAAATGTAAAAAGTAATGCAATGTAGAGAAAAATGATTAAAATATATATGTTTGCTTAAAAATGGGAAATATATCAAAGTATTGCTTTTCTGTTAGAATGTTGGAACTGTTTTGTGTGCAGGGCGATATGAAACTGATCCAATAAAACACTGTTTCTGAAATGTTTTTCTTTTTTTTTAATAAATTTATTTATTTATTTATTTATTTATTTATTGGCTGCATTAGGTCTTCATTGCTGCCTGTGGGCTTTCTCTAGCTGCAGTGAGCGGGGGCTACTCTTCATTGTGGTACGCGGGATACTCATTGCAGTGGATTCTCTTGCTGAAGAGCATGGGCTCTAGGCGCTTGGGCTTCAGGAGTTGTGACACGTGGGCTCAATAGTTGTAGCTCACAGGCTGTAGAGTGCCGGCTCTGTAGTTGTGGTGCATGGGCTTAGTTGCTCCGCGGCACGTGGGATCTTCCAGGACCAGGGCTTGAACCCGTGTCCCCTGCGTTGGCAGGCAGATTCTTAGCCACAGTGCCAACAGGGAAGTCCCTGAAATATTTTTCTTAACGAGTATAAGTTAATAAGTGCACTGCCCCCTTGCCGTATGTGTAATTTATGTAGTCATGTACCCCCTACAAAGGCTCCTGGCTTTGGGGGGTTGACATCCAGCCCAGTGAGGGTTCCTGCTTCTTTCCTCCTCCCCTGTGGGAGGAATTTTCTCGAAGGCAGACAGGAGCAGTTATGTGGGAAGAAACCTGGAGGAAGTTTCAGGATGCTGCCCATCAAGGGGCCAGTTCTGCACTTATTTGCTTTGCAAAGGAATCCCACAGACAAAGTGATCGGACCTCTGCCCAGAGAGGGTTTTGGAGTCTGACGGATCAGCCTCCCCTGAACACGGGGCTTGAGCAACTCACTTCTCTTCTGTAAAATGGGGATGCAGAAATCAATTAGCAGGTGGTGCAGGCTCCCTCTCTTCTCCTCGCCCGGCTTTCCAGCAAAGATCCTGCTCTCCTGGCCCAGTTCTTCGGTTTCCATGAACAAGCCCAGGGGGTGCAAACACTAAAGGCAGGTGCTGGGGTGCCGGTGACACGGATCTTGCCAGGTGCCATGACGCTTAAAACTGGGGCCGGGTGGTGCAGTGGGAAAGCACAGGATGCAGGGGTGCTGTGACTGCGTATCCGTCCGCTGCCTTAGAGAGAGAAGGAACAGTCACGAAGGACCATGGTTACACGTGTCAAAGCCTGGGTGCTCTCCAGCTGCCTCTGCAGACACAGCTTGAGGACAAAGTAAGAAGACACAGACGTCATGGTAGGACAGAGAAGTAACATCTATGGCCCCTGACAGGTGCTGCCGACAGGTGGGTTTCTTCTCCATCCCCTTACCTGTGAGATGGAGAGAAAACAGGGAAACAGGAGTGGGTGTCCTGAGCTGAGGGAGTGAATGTGGGTGCAGATTGAGGCAGTTACGTCCCATTATGCTGGGGGGTAATTCTGGGGGGAGGTGGGGGAGGACGCTGAGGAGAAGGTGGAGGTTGCAATTGCATCTCCAGGAACTGGGAAAAGCCCCCGACCAGGGAGAAGGGAAGAGTGACAGCTGGGGGGCCGTGAGCTGAGCTCTGGGCACAGTGGGGGACGCATTCTTTTCCTCTCCGGCTTCTGGGTTTCCCAGTTTCCAGGGGCACGCGGGTAGCCCCGGGGGGACACTGCTGGTCCATGTATGTGCCTCCTGGCTTCTTCTCCGTCATGGTCAGGTGGTGTCTCCTTAAGGAGGTGACCGGAGTGCTGAGCCAGCCTCTGACTTGCAGGCTGAGGTGCCGTTTCGGGGAAGCATCGAAGGAGCCGGAGCCAGTGCTGTCGGTGCCCGGGATGCCAACCGGAGGCAGCGTTTGCCCTGAGTTAAGCAGGGAGATCTCAGAACAGTGAGCACTTTCCCTCCGGTTTGGAGAGGAACAGGAGGCTCCCGGAGGCCCTTCTCCAAGCTTATGGTGTCTCAGGGGCTCCTGGCCTGGAAGAAATGACCCGGGAAGGGGGACACCCAGGACCCCGCTAGGACCGCGGCAGAGGCGGCCCTGCCTCCTGGGTGGACCACACGCGGGGAGAAGCCGCAGGGCTGCCTGAACCCCTCCCCTTAGCTGGCTCCAATTTGGAAATTTTGAGACCGGTGACCCACATGCTTTGAATGGATTTTTCTATTTTTGCCACTGCCTCTGCCGACAGAGTTTAGCGTTTTCGACTCTTTTCACATCTCTTGCTGCCTAGGGGGAGATGCCAACGTAATACACCAGGGCCAGATTCCAAATCAGGGCACCAGAGAAATCGGAATGGGAAAGAAACAGCCTATCTCTTGGGTGTGTTATCTTTTCTCTGCCAGCCCACGACACTTTATGACACGGGGGTGGGGGCGGGGGCTCACTTACTGTAGATTAGCATCCTGGTGACGTACGCTTATTTCAGGGATCTTGAAAAATTAACCTGGGTCTTGGCCTGAAACATCAGCTGCAGAGGTTTGTACAGCACAGATGTGCAAGGACACACACACACGGAAGCTTTTCTTTCATGATAGAACTCTGAACGTGCACTAAAGTTGATTTAAAGGGGAATAGGAACACTTTTCAGCAAAGCTCAAAATGAACCAAGGGCATGGGAGACTGAGACATTATCCGATAGATTTAACCGAGGTGGAGAACAAGCGGAGATCATTTTTCAGCCGGAGAAGCGGTGAGCTGGCTTTACCCAAAACATGACGTCAGGGCTCGTCTTCCTCCAGCAGGTCAACGACCACGTCAGCGCATCCGGGCCAGAGGGATGCTATGTCCCTTTAGCACCCCGGGCGAGCAGCTGGGTGTCAGAAGCCACTGAGAAATTAAATGACGGCGGAGACAAAAACAGATCAGAAGCATTGGATGCAGCATTTGTCTTTTTTTTCCCTGCCCTCAATACCTCGCATGATACCCAGCCTGAAATACCGGCTGAAAATATGCTCCTCCAGCGAGTGGACACAGAAGCAAATATATTTCTCTGTGTTTTCTTATCTTTTTCTTCTTTCTTGGTCCTGTTTGTCCATTATGACAGAGAGATCAACCTCTGCACAGTTTTCTTTTCTCACCTGGTGGTCATATCACTCAGGCCCGGGCAGAGAGACCTGCTGTGGTTATAAATTTCTTCCTCTGACACTAAACGTGGTTATTGAATACGTTCAGAGTCTAAGTAAGAAGCTAAGGATGAAATTACACGCATGAGCAGGTCATGGAAAGGGCCCATTGGGGGCCGGGTCCTGGGAGATTTACTCTCCTTAATTCTGGGAATGAGAGCGTGCAATGAAGTGGCAATTCCCACAGGGTCCTGCAACAGGGTCCATGAAGTTTTCAACAAGGGGATGGGGAGTCACAGGCTTGAAGAGATTGTTCTGAAGGAAGTCTGGCCCTCAATTCCAGGGCCTTGATCATTGGCTAGTAAGTAGAGGGACCATATTAGTTCCCTGCAGCTGCTGTGACAAAGCACCACAGCCTGGTGCCCAAGCAACAGACACGTATTCTCTCAGAGCTCCAGATGCCAGAATATTGAGATCACGGTGTGGGCAGGGCTGGTCCCTTCTGAGGCTGCGAGGGGGAACCTGGGCCTCCTGGCTTCTCTCCCCCCCCTTGCAATGCTTTGTGGGTCACTCTGGGCACTCCTGGGCTTGGACACGCATCCCTCCCATCTCTGCTTCCATTTTTACATGGCCTTCTCTGGGTCCAGATTTGCCCTTTTCATAAGGTCACCACTCATATTGGATAAAGGCCACGCCTATGACCTCATCTTAACTTGATTATCTCTGTGAAGACAACTTCCAGATATTATCATTTTCTGAGATTTTAGGGGTTAAGATGTCAACGTGCCTTTTTGGTGGGGGAGGATGGCCACTGCTCAGTCCATCACAGCCACCAGTGCAAACTTTGCTCGGCCAGCTCATGACTTGCCCCACTGATATGTTCTGTGCCCCTTGTTTATTGAGAAGGTGTTTCTGAGGCCCCCGGAGAGAGCAGAGTGTATAATCGAGGAGTGCTTCAAAACAGCATTAAAATTAAATATTTATCTTGACCTCTTATAACCCTACTTACACAGGGGCAATTATGGAGATGCTAATTAGCTTTACCAGCATATAGTTCTTGGCAATAAAAGGCTTGGTACATAATTAGTTTGCATGAAACAACAACCCTGGCAAATATTAAATATTTAATAACTCAGAATAACTACATGTCGTGCTTGACCATAGAATGTACAATCGGGGTTTCAGAGTGTGCTGGTTGTTCAAAGGAGTCGTAGAGCAAATATGTATCTGTCACTTTAAATCGCATCTGGAGCAGACCTGTCTCTGGTCCAGTGCAGGTCAGCCCACAGGCAGCCGCAGCTCTGCAAGCAGCACCCCCACAGCCCAGTCCCCGCAGCCTGGCCACAAGCAGGACGGGATGGAGAGCAGAACCAGTGCCATTCCAGCCAGGTGGCACGTGTGAGTGCCACGTAGACAAACCTTGTCACGACGTTCCGTCTCACTCAGGGCTCTTGAGATGAAGGCGGTCTGTTCTGCCAAAAGCCCAATTTCTTAGAAATAATCTTTACGGAAATACTGGGTGCCCTCACACTGCGACACAAATGGGACCATTATGCCGCTATTACTGTCATCTTCGTTTCCGTGACTGCTCGCGACGCCGCTAGAGAGAATATCTCCAGTTCCCGTGTCGCCCTGTCCCCAGGCATGGACTGGCGGGCAGCTGGGCATGCAGCATCATCACACGGGTCCCAGTGCCCCCTGGCCCCAAACTGATGCCCTCTGGTGTCCCCTCCCCTGCGTGTGGCTGGACTCAGTTCCATCTATCATGAGGGCTACGTCCAGCAGAAGTGCAGCGCGAGGTCAGCTTGTAAAGGGGGTGACCTGCTGGCCTCCTCTCCTCTCCTGTTCCTCTGTCTCTTCTCAAGAGTTGACTCTCATGAGGCTGAAAAGCCCCACAGGACAAGGGGCTGAGAGCAGCCTCAGGCCAACAGCTGGGAGGGACCCTCAAGAGGCAGCTTGCCACCTGTGAGCTTAGAAGCGACCCTCCTCCTCTCGGTAGAGTCTGCAATGACTGCAGACCTGGGTTCTTTTTTTTTTAAATAAATTTATTTGTTTGTTTGTTTGTTTGTTTGTTGGCTGTGTTGGGTCTTCATTACTGCACCCTGGCTTTCTCTAGTTGTGGCGAGTGGGGGTTACTCTTTGTTGTGGTGCATGGGCTTCTCATTGCTGTGGCTTCTCTTGTATTGGAGCGTGGGCTCTAGGCACATGGGCTTCAGTAGTTGTGGCACATGGGCTCAGTAGTTGTGGTGCACGGGCTTAGGTACTCTGCAGCATGTGGGATCTTCCCAAACCAGGGCTTGAACCTGTGTCCCCTGCATTGACAGGAGGATTCTTAACCACTGGGCCACCAGGGACGTCCTGCGGATGACATCTTGACTGCAGCCTGAGAGACAGCCTGAGGGGCACCCAGGCTCCTGGTCCATGGGAATTGTGAGTGGTAAAGGCTGTTTATCTTCTGTTAGGAACTGAATTCTGTCCCCCCAGCCAAATCCATATGTTGAAGCCCTAACCCCCAGTGTGACTGTATTTGGACACAGGGCCCTTAAGGAGGTAGTTAAGGTTAAAAATGAGGTCCTAAGGGTGGGGCCCTGATCTGATGAGATGGGTGCCCTTATCAGAAGAGGGAGACCCCAGGCACGCACATGCAGAGAAATGCCACGTGAGGGCTGGTTTCAGTGGGAGCAGAGCCCTCCTGACACCTTGACTTTGGACTTCTGGTCTCCAGACAGAGGAGAGAATAGATCTCTGTTGTTTTCAGTCCCCTGGCATGTAGGACTTTGTTAAGGCAGCCCCAGGACACTCACACAGTAAATGTTACAACAGCCCCAAATCTTGCATCCCCAAAACAGCAATAATAACCGGATTATTTAAAATGATTAATGAAAATTTAAAAAGACCTTCTTTAAATTAATGTATATACTACATTATGCTCCATCTTTAAAATTCAGACAACCTGCCTCATGAAACAGGAATAGATTGATTCTTGCAACAATTTTGCTGCTAACTCGCACCCAGTTTTTTCATCTTTAAAACCAGTGCTGGGACAGTGACTGCCCATCTTCACTCTTACAGGTTTCCTTTATTCCCAATCACTGTCCCATCTACTCCCAACATGGATGTGAGGCTACTTCCCACCAAAGTGCGGACTCAAGCATTCCAAGTATCTTAAGGCTGCAAAGGCAAGACAGTAAAACCTATGATGATCTGCAGTTATGCAGATACTACACACTGAAAGGGTGGTCCACCTTTGTGACTCGTGTATGAAGACATATCTTTCTCATACTGTGTGACTTGGGTTCTTTCATTTATTTGTTTCATCACTTTTGTTCTTTTGTTTTCCCAGTGACTTCTAGGAATAACAAACTGATGGTGGTCTAACACAAGCTGTGAAACTGTCACCCCCTGCATGTGACTTCGAGGGGACTGAATGGCAGGCAGGGTATGTGTGTTGACTCAGTTTTTTTTGACTCCAGGCGGAATTCTGGTTGATCAATGGGTTGGGGGTCACATGTCCATTTCTGTTTGGTGATGTGGGTGGTGTGTGTGGTTCTGAGTTTCCTGTCTGCTCCCCAGCGCTGCTCTGTGAATCAAGACGCGGGAAGCTGAGAATCAAGAGTTCTGGCCTGAACAGGGACGAGCATCCCCCCACTTGATTTCCTCTTTTCCCGTTAATTCCCTCAAAGCCAAGTTCAAATCAATGGTCACTTATCATTTCACATACCTTTTGCTTTACTGTTTGACTAATTAACCAAATGGTCTATCGGTATCATACCTTATAGTTGATAAATTACTTTCACTTTAAAATAATTATCTGTCTTCTTTTTCTGTGTGTGGTTGATCAGTTCAACAGGAAGACCACCCGACTTCTCGCAGGTGGGTCTTTCAGGAGCCGGAAAAGCTCCAGCTTGAGGGCCCACGCTTTCCTTTGTCTGCTCTTCCTGTGACACCCGCACCTGCAAGCAGATACCTTTGAATCTTCCTTAGGACCCATCAGCCTGCAGTACAGCAGACAGCCGTCTGCCCTGTGGATGAGGGTTGGGAATGGTTTGTGGGCCACGATGCAGAGCTGAGATCTCTTTGCCCATGTCCTGCAGGAGACAACACTGCTGCATGGTCCGTAAGTGGAAACTGCACCTTCTAAAAACCTTGTCATCTGTCAGGTTTTTAGAAGCATGTCAAATGCTTGCAGGTGGCGGAGAGAGCACAGGAACCCTGGGAAGCAGAGTTTTGTCTGTTTTGGAGAAAGTATGCTGAGTGAGGGACAGAGGTGGCAAAGGGGGTGACCATAACCTTCCCCTGAGGACAGGGGGAGCAAGACAGGGTACGGGGTGGTGGCGGACATCCCTTCACTGGAGGAAAGCGGCAAAACATGTAACTTGACTCTTCCCTCCCTTTTCTCCAAAATCAACAGACTTGACAACCTTTTTGTTATCAATTGACTCTTCCAAAGGGAATGCATGGATTAAAAACAAAAAAGGCTGGGGCACTGTAACCTGCCTTCAGGGTGAATCATCTTTGATTTCCGCTTTTTTTTTGAGCCCCTTTACCTTCCAGTGTTAATCGTCACGGGTAGTTTCAAATATCTCTTTCTTTAGTCTCCTGATGAAAGTGTAAGGCGTTTTAGGTTGTGACTGGGATTGGTTAACCCTGCCTCCTTGGGCTTTGTATCCCGTGTGCATGGCGTAAACGTGGATGCCAGCCTGGCCTCGTACCATCAGCCCTAACCTCACCACTTTGAATGAAATACTGCCTTGATGGGTGTAGGCAGAAATAGGATGGGGCCAGGTGAGCTAACAATTGAACAGGGACCAGGCGCAGGGCCAAAGGAGAATTAGACTTAAGTATCCGACAGTATAAAGGAGACAGATCTTCGTATAGGTAAGGAACTTCAAGGCCATCTGTCATTACAGGACTTCAAAGTTGTTTTCTCACCTGTGAATGTGTCTTTATGTCCTGAGTAATTGGGAGAACCGAATGTCAGCTCTCATATTTACTTTTCATAGCACATCTAACTAGATCATTTCAACTAGGTTAGCACCAGGTGCCTGGGATGTGAAGATATAAATAATATCATGGAGTCTGTACCTGCAGTAATATTTTGCCTATGGGCCTGGTTATAGTTATTTCTTAGAGTAGTTCAGGTAGGAGCTACAAGTAAAGGAGGGAATTCTGACGGATCTGGGTCACGTTAATTATGTAGGAAGCAAGAGCTAAAGCTTCTGCTGAAGGTATATCGTTACCTTGTGGCCGGGTAAGTAGTTTAAGTTGAAGTCTATGACAAGACAGTCTGTGATGAAAACAGAATTAAAGAACCAGTGTGGCCTCTTCTAATGATGAAGCGTTATGTAAAGTAGAAATGTAAGAAGGATTGGGAAAGCAATTGAATTTCTCTTTTTAGTTTTCTTGACACCTCGCTGGTATATGATCATGGCACCATTCCTCATTTATCCGCCTCTGAGTAGACACAGGGCTCTGGGTCTACCCAAATACAGTAGCAATACAGATATATTAACAACTGTCCAGGGCCAGCTAGTGAGTGGCTCGTATTTCATAGCTCTAATGTAATCAGAGGCTACAAAATTTAATCAAGGGCTACAATATTTCATGCTTGTGAGGCCATTACCTTGAAATATTGTTTGTTTGTTTTTTTAAGCACACGAGAAGACCAGTACTCACGTTGGATTTTTAACCAACACTATTGAAATATTTAAAAGAACTTAGAGGACGCTTGCCACGTTGGGCTCAGATGATTGGAAATCTTAATCTGAAATCTGAAAACATTTTCCAAGTAGGAGATGAAGAGCAATGTTGTCAGTTTATTTTTTCTACTTCCTCAAACAGAGGATGACTAGTTGCTGGCCGAGGTGTTGCGCTGTCAGAAAAGAGGGAGAAATATTTCAATTACGATTGTTGCCTCAATGTAATTTTCCTGAATTGTTTTTAAGCCAGAATATCACGGAGTGATGCTAGCCTAAGCATAAAATACTAATACAGGAGACAACTGCCAACACCCCTGGTCACGTCCATCCAGCAGCAGAGCTTTCCAGTTTATGGCCTGCAGCCCTCGTCTTTATGAGGGAGGATTTATAAAGGCCTTTTGGAAAGTCACTAGATGTATTTGCAATTTAGAGAGAGAATTCCCATAGTAAAGAAAAAACCGTAATTCAAAAAGATACGTGCACCCCAATGTTCATTGCAGCGCTGTTTACAATAGCTAAGACACAGAAGCAACCTAAACGTCCGTTGACAGGTGAATGGGTAAAGAAAATGTGGTGCATATATACAGTGGAATGTTACTCAGCCATACAAAGGAATGAAATAAGGCCATTTGCAGCAAGGACCTAGGGATTACCATACTAAGCGAAGTAAGCCAGACAGAGAAAGACAAACACTATATGATATCTTATACATGGAATCTAAAAAAAATGATACAAATGAACTTATATAAAAAACAGAAATAGAGTCACAGATATAGGGAACAAAAACGTATTGTTACCAAAGGGAAAAGGGCAGAGAGGGATAAATTAGGAGTTTGGGATTAACAGATACACACTACTATAAGTAAACTAGATAAACAACAAGGATCTACTGTAGAGCACAGGGATCTATACTTAATATTTTGTAATAACCTACAGGGGAAAAGAATCTGAAAAAAAAATATATATGTATAACAATCATTTTGCTGTACAACTAAAACTAACACTACATTGTAAATCAACTATACTTCAGTTAAAAAGAAATGGAATCACTACAATTAGAAAACCATCATACAAAAAGCCAAAGGCATCTCTATATATATCTTCATGTCTTAAACTTGAACTGGTACACAGATTATTGAATTGCATTGTGAAAGGAAACAGCATATCTACACTTTTTCAGAAAATGATGTCTATGTTATTAACGGAAGTAGAATTAATTTATACCTACTGAGACAACCTCATTACCATAGGTCATATGGAAGCCCTAACATGGCTTTTAAAATAATCTCTTTGGTTTGTAATAAAAATCCAGAATCCCTAGGTATCCCATTCCCATGGTGCATGGCTTGGAGCTCTTCAAAACATTTTCCCTGTTGTGATGTGACTTCAGATGAAAGAGCAATGGCACTTAACCACAGGACACCATCATGCCCCAGGGAGGGGCTCTCTTTTCTTACTACTTATCAAGACCCCAGTGACCACAGGGAGAAAGCAGGTGGGACCCGGCCCTTCAGTGAGGCTGAAGAATCACCTACCCCTCTTGACACTCTAAGGAAGTGAGGAAGCGTGAGAGGAGATAGGAAATACTCATATTTCATGTTCCCTGACTCGTGAAGAGTAACAGTGCTGTGTTCCCCAAAATGAATGACCAGACCCTAACCTCTGGCACCTGGGAATATGGCTTTATTTGGAAATAGGTCCTTGCAGATGCGATCAAGTCAAGATGAGATCACGGGATGGAGCTTAACCCAACGACTGGTGTCCTGACCGAAGAAGGAAGGTCCACGGGGCGTGCGTGAGGCAGCTGCAAGCCAGGCAGCACCAGCGATTTCTGGCAAGAACCAGAAGTTAGGAGAGGGGCATGGCCCTGCAGACGCCTTGGCCTCGGGCTTCTGGCCTCCAGGGCTGTGAGAGCGTGAACGTTTGGTGTGTGTGCTACTTGGTTTGTGGTGCTTTGTTACGGCAGCCCCAGGAAACCAACACAAATAGTCAGCAGCTGTGTTTTTGTTTGTGTGTTTGTTTTCCTATCTTACGCATGGTGTTAGGCCATTTATGTACTTTCTTCCCTACAACTGCTCTGGCTGTCACAGGTCCATTATTTCCCAGATACACAGAACAGGAAGTTCTGAATGTTCTGGAGCATCCCCTGGGAAAATGCCAGAAATCTGAATCCTCAGGCCGCCCCGGACCTGGGGAATCGGTGGCGGGGGCGGGGAGGGGCAGGCAACGCTCTGAGCATCACCAGAGCTTCAGAGGATGCTGATGTGGGGTCCAGAGTGGGCACCGGCGAGCTGGACGCCCTGGGGACGAGGAGAGACGCGGATGCACACCTCTCTCGCCCTGAAGCCCGCACTCTGCCCGACACACTGGATACACACACGCGCACACACTCACTCACACACATTCACACACACACAGTCACACACACTGTCACACACACAGTCACGCACACACAATCTCATGCACATGGTCACACACAGCCATGTTCACACACACAGTCTCACATACACACACAACCATGTTCACACATACTCTCTCACACACACACATGGTCACACACACACGGTCACACACTCACACACTCACACATTAACACACACACAACTACATAACCCAACCACACACAACCACACACTCACCCATGAAAACGTATTGCACATGCATGTCTTTACAGAAAAAAGAAAAAGCAAGACGGGGAACGCGGGCAGCAGAGGAGGACAGCGGAGCGGAAAGCTCCGATGGCCCTCCACCAGCATCCACCGTCCCCTGGATGGCCGGGCACTCCTATTGCTTCAAAAAAGTTCGCAATGATCACTCTTATTTCCACTCTGATATATGTCAAGGCCAAGGGCGAAATGGCAAAGGCCATTTCTTCATACGGGAAGAGAAATGAATGGATTCATTTAAAATAATTTGTTTGCCTTCCTGTTCTTTCTTCAAGGATCTTTATTAACGCAGCAACTTTACTTTACCTAATACAAACTTGCTTTCAAAATATTTTCACTTGCTGCTCTATGAAGTATTTAATGATTCTGACTCCTACGTGTAAAGTGTCTGCAAGACAAACAAGTCTTATTTTCTGAAGACTTAGCACCAAGGCAAACAGCCTGTTTCAGCTGCTGACGTGGGAAGGCAGCTGGAGGATGGAGCACACTCTGTGACTCCAATCAGTGCTTTTTCCTTCTGTTAGCTTGCGGTCTTCAGCTAATACATTAGCCTTTGATGTCGCATAACATTGATAATAGAATAGCTATATCAGAAAAGCCATTTCTCTCCTTGTGAAAAGAGCTGTGCAGACTGCTCAGGGGTTTTCCTACCATAAGACTGTGGGCGCCTCCAGGACCCAGGGCAGCCCCAACTTTGTCTGATTGACAGGTTGAGCTCTGCTTAGATGTATTTGTCTTTCAGAAGCAAGCATTTCATGCTGGAGAGCGTGTGGAAAAAAGGGAACCCTCCCACACGGTTGGTGGGAATGCAAGCTGGTGTAGCCACTGTGGAAAACAGTATGGAGGTTCCTCAAAAAGCTAAAAATAGAGTTGCCATATGATCCTGTGATCCCACTCCTGGGCACACATCCAGACAAAACTCTCATTCGAAAAGATACCTGCACCCCTATGTTCACAGCAGCACTATTTACAATAGCCAAGACATGGAAGCAACCTAAATGTCCATCAACAGATGAATGGGTAAAGACGGTGTGGTACATATATATTATGGAATACTACTCAGTCACAGAAAAGAACAAAATAATGCCATTTGCAGCCACATGGATGGAACTAGAGATTGTCATACTAAGTGAACTAAGTCAGAAGGAGAAAGACAAATACCGTATGATATCCCTTATGTGTGGAATCTAAAATACAACACAAATGAACACATCTACAAAACAGAAACAGACTTGCAGACATAGAGAACAGACTCGTGGTTGCCAAGGGGGAGGAGAGGGTGGGGGAGGGATGGAGTGGGAGTTTAGGATTATAGATGCAAACTATTATATATAAGATGGATAAACAATAGAGTCCTACTGCTTAGCACAGGGAACTCAATATCCTGTGATAAACCATGATGAGAAAGATTACGAAAAAGAATGTATACATGTATATAACTGAGTCACTTTGCTGTACAGCAGAAATTAACACAACATTGTAAATCAACTACACTTCAAGAAAAAAAGAAGAAGCATTTCAATACCCCTTAACTGGTGATTCTAGGTTTCTTTCAGTCTTTAATGCTTTATAATTCTCTTCCCCTCATCAAGGTGCTTGAAGAACCAGGCGTCTCTTTTCCTAGCTTTTGACTTTGCCCGTCTCTTCCCCAGCCAACCCCCAAGTAAGAATCACTTACCGGGAGGGATTTAGGTGGAAGTATTATCAGAAAGACATGTTTCTGCAGCACGTGTCTTTCACAGTACACTGACCCAAAGCATAACAAGTGCTTAAAAAAAATGCTTTGGACTCTGAATCGAAACCAGGCTTTCCTGTCTCCCAGCTCAGGACCATCTTCAGAGCGTTCATTCAACACGCTTTCCAGTCATGGGGCCCTGGAAGTGCAGCGAATAACTGTCTTTAAATAGTGGCTGATCTTCGTATCATGAATTTCCTGCTCCAAAAACTGAAATGTCTTGTAATTAACCAGCTGTAGGAACACATAAGACGGTACTAAATTTTGCTTAAGTACAGCCTATTTCAAGAACGGAAGCCAAAATATATAATTAGCTTGGCACTCACATTCGCTGGCTGTGTGTCTGGGAGGGGCACGCGGCTGGGACACTTGTGAAGGGCAGGATGTCTGGGTGAGGTCACAGAAACCCTTCTCTAAGAGCGTGGCCTCCCGCGCCCCTGTCACCATGCCAGCCTGCCATCCTGTTCCCAGGCTGCCAATACAGTAGGACTCCACTTGGCCAGCTCTGCCGAAAGAAGCAGCCTTCCCCATCTTCGGAGCAAACATCTGCCCACGTAAATGAAAGTGAGGACTGATCAGATCACCGTGTTTCATGATAAACCGGTGCAAGAAAACCGTCCATCTTGCGCATTTACATAAATAAACATCCCACTCTTCTGCCCAGACGATGTTCACAGGACAAGGGCCATGATTTTCCATAATGATTTCCAAGAGAACTCTTTAGACGCAGCAAGAGGAGTGCTTGCTTTGACCTGTGGTCTGTCTATAACTGTGATTAAAAGTCACTGGTGATTTTGTGACGAGTACGTTGTGTCCTATTTCCAGTCATGATTTTTAAAACTCTGTGATCTGGCTGTTGTCAGGCCAGAAGAAAATCAACAAATAAACATATTCTGCTTACAAGTGGCTTAAAGCTTACAACATATTCTTAAGAAACAAATTGATCCTGTCAATTGCCAGGGTGCTGTCCAATATTTAAGCTCTTCTGACGGATAAAAGGGAGAGGATCAGACTTGGCAGCTTGGAAGAAACAAATCCTAATTACTATTAATGAGATTCATTATAATACGGAGTCTCCCAGCAATGAATTTTACATGTCCCTTGTCAGTTTTTCTACCAACGTGGCGCAGAGGAAAACATCTGCTCCAGAGAGCCCATGCAATTGCATCCTTATTAGCTGATATAGTTAATCTATTTATTTTGGGACTCGTCATGTTGGTAGACAAGGGATCAATCCTTCCCTCAAATCAATTTTTCCACCCAAAGCTAAAAGCTGGGGTGTTTGTGTGGCGTGTTTTAAAAATCATATATTAAAAATAATTGAAAGGAATTAAACTCTAATGGCTTTTTTCTTCTTTTTTGTGTTTTTTTTCCCAGTTTGGACTAACACCCATTAGCCTCATCATTACTTGTTGTCAGATGGAGGAAAGCACTATGCTGGTATATTTCAGAAAAATCAAGTCTTTTTGTGAACAATGCAGTTCCAACTCTTTATTGCAGGATGAATAAAATCTTCCTAGAAGTTACTGTCTTGAAAAGTGATGGCCAATAAAAATGGAATGTGAGCCGTAAGGAAAGAAGAAATATGTAAAATTAGCTTTAATAATGTTTTATTTAAGCCTAGAGATCTAAGACAGTTTTGTCAACATGCAATCGACATAAACATTGTACATGACCTATTTTACTTTCTCTTCTTGCATTCTGAGCTTACAGAACTTTACCACCTCATTTCAAGAACTTGACTGGTGTGTCTAGTGACTTCCACCTTGGACAACACTGGTCCTGAGGAAATGCTTTCTCTGATTCATATTTGAAAAACTGGAAGGCGATGATTGAAAAAAAAGACAACGTTGTTTTCAATGAAAGTTCTTTAGATAAAATACTTGCAAGTATACTTCTTTAGAACAGGTTAAAAGTCTTACAGCTTTTAAGCCTCACTTTCCTAAAATTTGAATGATGTATTGCTGCTAAAATACAAACTTTTTTAAAAAGGATAAGACAACTAAATGCATCAGGGATGAATTTCACTAGTCAAAATGGCTTCAGCTCTTTAGAAATACCTACATCTGGCCAAAGGTCTCAGTGGGTGTAAAACAATTTAAAATTTCCATATGTAGAGACAAATGATTCTCTCTATTTATATTGCATATGGAAATTAAGCAATTTAACACAGTAAAATAAAGTTATTTACAGTACTTTTAATTAGTCAACTATACCTGAAAATATATTCGTGAAAAAATGTAAAAAACTAAAAAAAAATTATTAATCTTAATTTTCATCTAAATCCAATTCATTTTTTAGTACTATTTGACTAGGCTGCCCAGAAACATTGCCTGCTCCAGTTTTCCTGACAATTTCCCTACATCTAGTTCTACCTGGTGACAGCCAACCATGTATGCAGCCAAAGGAAGCATTGGGGGCGGGGGGGCGATTTGTTTTGTTTTTTATTTTTATTTTATATTGGAGTATAGTTGATTAACAATGTTGTGTTCGTTTCAGGAGTACAGCAAAGTGATCCAGTTGTACATATACATGTATCTATTCGTTTTCAAATTCTTTTCCCATTTAGGTTATTACAGAGTATTGAGTAGAGTTCCCTGTGCTATACAGTAGAGTTCCCTTATTGGTATCTATTTAAATATAGCAGTGTGTACATGTCAATCCTAAACTCCCAGCCTATCCCCCACCACCCTTCACCCTCCCCGTAACCATAAGTTCATTCTTTAAGTCTGTGAGTCTGTTTCTGCTTCATAGATAAGTTCATTTGTATCATTATTTTAGACTCCGCATATAAGTGATATCATATGATATTTGTCTTTCTCTGTCTGACTTATTTCATTCAGTAGGATAATCTCTAGATCCATCCATGTTGCTGTCAACGGCATTATTTCATTCTTTTTAATGGCTGAGTAATATTCCATTGTATAGATGCACCACATCTTCATTATCCACTCATGTGTCGGTGGACATTTAGGTTGCTTCCATGTCCTGGTTATTGCAAACAGCACTGCAATGAACATTGGGCTGCGTGTATCCTTTTGAACGCTGTTTTTCTCTGGCTATGTGCCCGGGAGTGGGATTGCTGGGTCAAGGAAGCATTGTCCATCGGCATAAACATGTAGGCTACCTCGTACGTGCTCCGTAGCACAGCTCTGTGGGAGTCAAGAGTGTGCTACATGTGAAGACGTATGACAATCTCCCTGGGGAGGTAGGGGATAGGAAGTGTTGCCTCTGCCTACAAGGCAGAGAATGGCTGGTCCCCAGGACCCCCACACAGAGCACACCATCAGTGCTGGGGCTTCCAGAGAGGGGAGCACTCTTCCTCGGTGATGGTCATTGAAAAAGACTTTGGAGGAAATGTGATTGAATAACACACAGGACTTGGCAACCTGGAAAGGGACAGAGCATTCCAGGCCAGGGGAAATATTGGAGGAAAAGCAGATGGTGAATGGTTGCCACCGAATTTTAACGAAAAGGAAAAACAAGATAAAACAGTGGTAGTTCCATTAAGCTATGGATTTATGGGAAATTTCTATATAGTTATTTAAGCAGAAATATAGTGATAATACTGGTTCCAAGATATACCAGGGGGGCGCCTCCACAGGAAGACCAGGTATTGAATGGGTCATCAAAGAAACAGAGGGAAAAAAGTTTCAAAAGCTGAAAAAAATCTTTCTTATCCTATGTCTTTAAAACCAGAGTCCTCTACTTGGCATTCATTTATGAACTTTAGAAGTTTAAGACAAATATTCAATAACCCCTAGGCATCATTTCTCAATCTCCAACATCTCGATTATCTTTACAGCAAACACAGAGAGGAAGAGTTTAGTGATGTAGGTTTTTAAAACTCGGATACAGATCAGTGTGGCTCTGGAGCTGGCCGGGTGACTTTGAATGTTATCTCTGCCACTTATTTGGTGTGTGAACACAGAGAAGGGATGCCGGACATTCCTGTGATGAGTTTTTCTCATCTCTCTAGTCTTTATTCCCATCAAAACGGGGATAACAATGGCATCTACCTTAGGGACTTTTTTTTAATAGACTATATTTTCTTGAAAGAAGTTTCAGGTTCACAGCAAAACTGAGCAGGAAGGGCAGAGAGTTTCTGTGTACCCCTGCCCTGCCAGATACAACCTTCGCCACACGATAGAGTGGTCCAGATATTATAATCACTGACCCTACCTGGACATGTCATACTCACCCAAAGCCCATGGTTTAATTAGGGTTCACTCTTGGTGTTGAACTTTCTATAGGTTCAACATATTTTAAAATCTTCTTCTGAGGCACATTTTTTTTCTTTTCAAGTTACAGTGTAGTGATGTGTTTGTAATATATATAATATATGATATGTAAGGTGTAATGTATGTATTTGTGATCTGTAATGTATATGATATAGCATACATATTATATACTATATAATATTATATATATATATACATATATATATATACACACACACACACGTATATCTTCAGAAACTGATGGGCAGAGTCTCTGAATCCAGCCAGACACAGACAGGAGCCTACGTGACTGGGGTTTGGGGCCACACACTTGCACGCTGGGAAACAGTACACATAAGACGTGACATGAAGGTCTGAAGTTTCTACATAACATAAGCCCCCTACAGACAAAGTCAGTTTCTGGCTGGTTCTGTGTGCGGAGGGCTTATATTTTGGGGTCAAGTATCTGTATGTCCTTTCAATCACACGCAAGGTATGATTTGCCCCCTCTGGACAACTGTAGCTTCAGATTAGAAAATAGAATCCTGCCACTAAAAGAGATCTGGAAGGGAGCGAGTTCACCTCCAGACACACGGATCAGGATCTGTTGGACTAAAGATTCCAAACACCTAACAGCTTCATTGTGCTGGTCTACAGCTGTGTGTCCTCTCACAAGAACATAAGCAGGAAGAAGAACTGTTAGCTCAGGTCATAAAAGCAACGCTTCAGATTGGCTCAAATATCTTCCCCCACCCACCCCCCACATCTCCACACAGACGCCCCTTCCCTGGACCTGTGTCTGTTACTCTTGGATTAGACACAGATGGCCAGGGTCCTGTAGTCCAAGGGTAGTGTCCACTCTGCAACTTCTAGGGCTGCTATGTTCCTTCCTACTGTTTTTCCAAATCAAGTATTTTGTAGAAATTACATTTTCTCATGCCAGCTCTCATATCCTTTTATTATGGCGGTACTAGGGAAAATCAGGGATCTCTTGGAATTTTTTAAGCCTGTTGGACGTGGTCCAGGGTCCCTGGCTGTACCTGGTAAGGGAGAGTGTCTGCTCAGCCTCCTTGACTTGGAGATGGAGAACCAGCAAGTCACCTTATGGTTATTCTCTGGAAGGCAACCAGCAAGACTTGACCTCAGGTCTCCTAACTCTTGGTTGAGACCACTTTCTCCTCCTTCATAATCTCGGACCATGATCCCATAGTAACTGTGAGTGAAGACACCTGTATTGATCTCTGGCTGTGTGTAGTGTGTTTAAAAACTCTGTCATAACTATTCCTTTGTGGGCCTTGAAACATCCTGAGTATGACGTGGAACATTCCTCACCACTAGAAATAGTGCAGCTACTCAGATCAGCCAGTATCTGGATGGTATGCTTGCTTGTAAAGGTCTTTAGAAAACCAATAATTACGTGCTTAGCATTTAAGCAATTTCAACAGGTTTACAATCATTATTATTTGTTTCTGCAGAGAGCCCTGTGACCTACACAGGATATAAAAACAGTAACTTTGTGCCCAGGTATCAGTGACAGAGCTGGGACAGAACTCAGGTCACCACCCATGAGGAGGCTGTTCCCATTCTGGATGCAGTGTTTACCCACGTAGGGTTTCATGTGTGCTTGTAAATACTAATGTGTATTTACTGGCTTCAGGGGATCTTCTTCTAAACTTTCTAACCTCCACGAGGAGCCCTATCAGGTAGTGCTCTGATTATCCCTATTTTAAGAGGATGGAATCGAGCTACCAGAGGAGAAATGATTTGCTGAAGGACTAACAGCCAGAGGAGCTGGGTAAGAACACCCACAGGAAGTGCTCTCAAGGCCGGCCGGGGCCCTCAGGTTGGGTTCAATGTTGAGAGATGACAGAAGACAAAACTTCCTCCTCTCCTAGTTCTTTTTTTCAGCCTTCTCTGTTGAGAAGATCCATCTTTCCGGTGAAGCCAGGTGAGGAAACAGGAGCTGCGTCCCAGACAGCTGAGGGGAGGGTGAGCGCACTGGCCCCATGACAGGGTTGGAGTCTACAGGTCCAGATGACTTTTACCCCAAGGTGTGCAGAATGTGTAAATGTGCGATTACAAAGGCAATTTCAGCCGCCTTTGAAGAATCTCCGTGAAGTTAAAGGGCAAAGCCATGGGTACCAGAAGCTTCAAATAGACACACTTGATGACACTTCCTGGTAAAATTGTAAAGTGAATTATCAGACAATAGATTTATTAGCCCTTTGGATAAAGAAGGAATGATATCGAGGAGTCAGCGTGGGCTCACTTCCGGCAAGTCATACCTCGTTTTCTCTCTGATGCTCTTACTCATCTGGCGCTCGTGGGATGACGGGGGCATGGTAGATCTGGGTCTCATCAAAGCATGTGACAGAGCCTTTCTAATGCTCACGGAACAGCAGGATGCCATGATCTGACTGATAGTAAAATTGGGTGAAATGTAAAGTAGTGGATAACTATTAAAAAAAAAGTGGTGATTAATGTACTGATATCCACCTGAGAGGAAGTTATTAGCAGCAAGTCGAAAGGCTCTGATGTGATTAAGTCCAGTCGAATGCTTTTATCATTCACTTAACTTGAAGGCATAGAAAACATGCTCCTCAAATTAGAGAGTGGTCTAATGATCCAGGGAAGGATCTACTACAGCGGATGGCTGCATGGAGATTCACAGAGCCTAGTCATGCCGGGCGGAAGTTAAAAAGAAAATTCGGAAACTTCTCCCATGGAAATCCTTCCAAGCAAGGTATATGCCCATCAGGTCAAGGTTGGTGAGGATTTATGCTTTTACCATGGTGAAAGAAAGCTGGTCTTCCTCCTGTAAGAAATAACTCCAGGGGCTTCCTAGGTGGCTCAGTGGTTAAGAATCCACCTGCCAATGCAGGGAACATGGGTTCCATCCCTGCCCCAGGAAGATCCCACATGCTGTGGGGCAGCTAAGCCCATGTGTCACAACTACTGAGGCTGCACTCTAGAGTTTGTGAGCCACAACTATTGAGCCCATGTGCCACAACTACTGAAGCCCATGCACCTAGAGCCCATGCTCCACAACAAGAGAAGCCACAGAAATGAGAAGCCCACTCCCCACCATGAAGAGTAACCCACACAACTAGAGAAAGCCCGTGTGCAGCAACGAAGACCCAATGCGCCCAATAAATAAATAAATGAATAAATTAATTTTTTTAAAAAAGAAATAACTCCAGAATAAGAGGCAAAATATAAATAAATAAATTTCACCATTGATGAAAAGGAAGGAATGAAGGAAGGAAGGAAGGAAGGAAGGAAAATATAGCAGAACAGTCTGTCAAAAGCAGCAGGTGTCAAACTTGGAAGTCATGGAAGGTGACACTGTGGTCTCAGAATCCAGAAAAGTTCAACAAAGTCCACGTGTTCCCTGTAATTGACAACCCCAATGGCCTGATCCAACCTCACACCCACAAGATCTGCAAGTTTTAACCTACACCAATTTAAAGAGACTTTATACTTTTGTCTTGACCCCAGAATGAGTCTGGCTATGAGGAAAAGTGGCTGAGAGAGGAAGCACACAGACACATGTTGGTAAGTTAGAGCTCATTAAAAAATAGCAAATGTGATAAAATCACAGTGCGATTCTTTGTGGTAAATTTCAGTACACGTTGTAATACACAGTGTTAGCAAAAGTGTCGTGAGACAGTCATTTTCCTACTTTACTGGGCAGAGCATACGTGTGAATAACATTTAAGGACGGTGGTTGGATCCTTTATCAAAATTTGAAGTGTACATAAACTTTAATTCAAAAATTCCACTTCTGGAAATTTATTCCAGTAATATACTTACATGCTGGCAAGATAATATGAAAAAATATAATATACAGTGTAAAGTATTATTACTATAAACCAAATATAGAATAAATACTAATTAGTCCATGCTGATATAAATAAATGATTAAATAAATGTCTAAATAAATAAACTGGGGAGAATAGACAACTCTCCCATGCAGAAGAACCCCAAGTGATTTCTGTAGACTCTTCATCCTCAGGTCGAGGAGTGGCACTCTAACTGCACAGTGGAGAAACCCAATGATACCTGAACCAGGCGGTCAAGTTCAACATCACCAGTGAGAAGTCATGCCGGTATGTGGGCCCACCCTACACTGTGATGAATTTGCACGTCATCTCTGGAGTAGTTGTCCTAAAACCCCATAACCCCAGTATAATCATGAGAAAAACATCAGACAAATTCTCTGCAGAGTTGTTGTACAAAAGACCAGACCAGGAGTCCTCAAAACTGTCACAGTCATCAAATCCAAGGAAAGTCTGAGAAACTGTCACAGCCCAGAGCTGCCGCGGGAGACATGGTCGCTAAACACAGTGTGGGATCCTGTATGGGACCCCAGAGCAGAAAAAGGCGTTAGGTCAAGCTGAGGAAACCTGAATCAACGATGGGCTTAGTTAATTATCAAGACCCAATATTGGTTTATTAATTGTAGCAAGTGCATCCTATTATCACAGGTGTTAATAACAGGGGAGCTGGATGTGCCTGTATGTGGGCGCTGTCTCCAGTGCCTTTTTTTTCAAGCTCTTTATTGGAATATAACTGCTTTACACTGTTGTGCCAGTGTCTGCTGTACACCAAAGTGAATCAGCTGTATTTATCATATATCCCCATATCCCCTCCCTCCCACGACTCCCTGCCACTCTCCCTGTCCCAGCCCTCTAAGGCATCACCCATCATCCAATTGATCTCCCTGTGTTATGCAGCAGCTTCCCATTAGCTATCTATTTTACATTTGGTAGTGTATATATGTCAAAGCTACTCTCTCACTTCGTCCCAGCTTCCCCTTCACCACCCCCCACCCCCCCCAACCCCCCGCCCAGGGTCCTCAAGCCCGTTCTCTACATCTGCATCTTTATTTTTGCCCTGCCACTCTCCAGTGTCTTAATTGTCCTGTATTTCTAAAACTGTTATAAATACAAAATTCATTAAAATTGAGAGGAGAGATTGGAAATTGGAAATCACAACATACCAAAATATGTGAGATGCAGCTAAAGCAATACTAAGAAGGAATTTTTTTGCTTTAAATGCTAACATGAGAAGAAAAGAAAGGTTCAGAATCAATGACCTAAATTTCCACCTTAAGAAGATCAAAAGACGATCAAATCAATGCCAAAACAGAAATAAGGAAAAAGAAAGAATGGAAATCAATAAAATAGAAAGAATGGAAAATCAATAAAATAGCAGACCTAAGCTAAAAGAAAGACTGGAAATCAATAAAACAATCAAGAAAATCATCATTGAAACAAAAGCTGGCTTTTTGAAAAGATAAATATTATTGGGAAACCTCTAGATGGATTAAAAAACAGAAGAAAAAAAAAAAGAGAGAAAGAACGAGTGAGAGAGAGGTCTGTTCGTGCCCTTTTCACCTCTTATCATATCTAGCTCTTGGTCTCTCAATTTTTATTAGATTTTTGTATATTAGGGATATTAGCTCTTTGAGTTGTTTAGAATAGTTTCTCCCAGTTTTCAATTGTCTTTTGCTTATGGTGAGTTTTTATGTAGTCAAATTTATTAATCTTTAGTTTTATTACATCTTAATTTTGAGCCACAATTAGAAAGTTTTCCTCGACACCAAGTTTAAAGAGAACTTACCCATTTGTCTTCCAGTACTCATGTTAATTTTTTTTACATTTAGTTCCCTAATCAGTTTGGAGTATATTCTTAAGCATAGTGTGAAATGTGTATCTAATTTTTGTCTTTTTCCAAATGGCTATTCATTTGTGCTAGGTCTATTTATGAATAAGTCCATCTTTTCTCCAGGGATTTGAGAAGCCACGTTTGTAATACATTAAATTCCCATACCTACTTGGGTCTAATTCTAGATTTTATTTCTTCCACTGGGCTATTTGTCTATTCCCTGCCAGTACCACATTGTTTTAGTTACAGGAGGCATGTCATATGCTTTAATATCTGTTAGAGCAAGACCAGCCCTTTTTGTTTCTCAATGTTTTCATAAGTGTATTTGCATGTTAGTTATGTCTAATACTATAAAGTCACTCATTGGTATTTTTATTGATACTGCATTGATTTTATAGATCAACCTAGAGAGAACGTACATAATGTTGCCTTTCTATCCAAAACACAGAACTAACCTTCCAGTTGGGCAAGTCAACTCTTGCAACTTTCATGAACACTTTCAAATTTTCCTGGTATAAGTTTTGCACATTTCTTGTTACATTTATTTCTAAGTATTACAATTTTTATTGCTATTGTAAACAGAACTTTCTCTAACTGCTTGTTGTTTGTACATATGAAGGCTATGGACGTTTGCTGTGTTAATTTTGATTTTACATCCTACTATATCTTTTATTATTTGAGTTGGTTTTAGCATTGATTCTTTGGGGTTTTACAAGTATACTAACACATCACCTGTAAAAAGAGAAATTTTACTCTTTTTTACCCCTTCTCATGCCTCTAATTGATGTATCTTTTAATTTAATTATGTATTTATTTATTGGCTGCATTGGGTCTTCGTAGCTGCGCGAGGGCTTTCTCTAGTTGAGGCAAGTAGGGGCTGCTCTTCAGTGCGGTGGCTTCTCTTGTTGTGGAGCATGGGCTCTAGGCACACAGGCTTCAGTAGTTATGGCATGCAGGCTCAATAGTTGTGGCTCACGGGCTCTAGAGCTCAGTCTCAGTAGTTGTGGCATGCAGGCTCAGTAGTTGTGGTGCACGGGCTTAGTAGCTCCACGGCATGTGGGATCTTCCCGGCCCAGGGCTCAAACCTGTGTCCCTTACATTGGCAGGCGGATTCTTAACCACTGTGCCAACAGGGAAGTCCCTCTAATTGATGTATCTTATATGATTGAACTGGCTGATACTGCTAGTACAAGGCCAAGAAGTAGTGGATGCAGTGGGGCATCTTGCTTTGTTCCTCATCTAGGGGAAATGTTTCCAGTATCTCTAGAATTTCCCCCATTAAATAGCATGGTGGATGTGGGACTATATCTCTACCTATCTATGTATCCATCTATCTGTGTGTGTGAATGGTACATATATCCTCATTAAGAAAACATCTTTCTATTTCCTTGAGTATTTCTAATCATGAATAGGTATTGAATTTTGTTAAAGGCTTTCCAGCAAGTTGAAGATGAAGGAGAAACGCGAGTTAAAATTAAACCAATTTTTAACTGAAGATATCTCAGATTTTTTAAATGAAAAAGAATCACTGACAGTTATTAAGAAAATATAATAAACAGTAATTCCTAATTTAAGAAATGAGAATCTTTTTCTCACACGTGGTCTTCCAGAATGTGTGTACCAATGAACACACTTTGGTAAAAACAGTGACCCTGCCATTCTCCCTCCTTCCCGCCTTCATTTTCGGCGTGGATAAAAGTGAGTCTGCAAAGCTTAACACAAGCACTGGTTAATGTTGGGGTCAGAATGCAAGGCTGCAACTCAGAAACCCTTACTCTCATGGCGGGCTTCTCCTCACAGCCATTTTCAGGAATTTCATTACGAGATCTTCTCAAAGATCTCCCCCATAACAAGACCAGCCACTGGTATGACTGTCTGCAAAATCAAACCATTCGGAGAAGGCAGCATATCCCTATGGAGACACTGAGTGCAAGTACAAGCTCACACGTCGGCAATAAAGCTACTGACATCGCAAGAAATTATTTTGCGTGTATTTTCTTTATTCCTTGTGAATTACCGACGTTTACACAAGTTAAAATACATGAGAGAAGGAACTGTCTGGCTTGATTCTTGTTTATTTTTCTTCTTCCCGGGGGCAACGGAAGCCTACAGAGGTTAAAAATTCCATGGACAAAAGTGTGACTTTTCATGAATTGAATTCCAAGAATAGAATCATTGCAACTGGAATTGAAAAAAAAAAGCAGAGACAGAAAGAGAAGGAGGGGCACTGAGCAAGTGGTGCGCATCAGTATCTTTGTCTGGGCTCTCAGCCCACGAGCTGGCTCACGGTCAAGGCCAACCTTGCATGGCCCTAAGTTTAACAGGTGTGTAAAAGCTGCCAGCACCGTGATTCGCTTTTCCCTGGGAGGATTTGATTACACTGTCCTTCACTCTCCAAAGAGGCACAGACATCTTTACTGTCAAAGCTAAAAACCCAATTGTCCTTAAGCCTGTTACCAGCTTTTAATAGTTGTCTCAGGAAACGCCCCTCAGGGGGCCAGACGAGGTGTGAGCCACCTCGAGTGACAGCAAAGCCACCCCAAACGTGCCGTTTTTGTCCTTTGCCACCTTACTGACCTTGCATTTTCATGCACACCAAAATAAACTGAGTCCAAATTTGATCTTCCTCCTTTTCACAGGAGCTCCCTAGGATTAATAATGACCAGAAACCGGGATGCATAAAGGCCATGTTTTACACAGGTGTAAAGATAACGTCTTTATCTTGACAAGGCACAGAAATCGCTGCTTTACATGGTGGGCTTTGTTATTATTTTATTGCAGCAAAAATGAAGCATGTTGTTAGGTGTCCACCTCTGGTCTTCGAGGTCCTCATCACCCCTTCTCTGCATGGAGACCTGCCCGCAGAATATTTTCCTATCAACTCAAGGTCCCAAAGTTTCCCCCCAAGATTTGGACCTTGGGCTTCAAGGCAGTCCTTCCCTGATTATCTTTCAGATGCCTTTGGGCTAAGTTTGTGTCCATCATTTGCTGGCAGATTTATCTTGAACCCTTAGGCTTTAATGCATTTTCTCAGAAAAAGGCAGCCATAATGTTGCATTAATGAAGCTTATTCATGAGGTTTTGCAGGGTTCCTGTCTTCCATCAGTGTGCATATTTAGTTCCCATTAATGGTGAATTACGCGGACTTATTGACATAAGAATAGACCCCTTGGGCTCTATGTGTAGAGAACATTTGTTAATTGGGAAGTACTTTTAAAAAATACATCACAAATCAGAAAAAAAACAAAAAACAAAAACTATTATTACTTTGGAAAGAAAGAGGAAAAATCCTGTGCTGACTTGGGAAGGATCAGGTTTGAAAGGATGACAGACTTAGTTCCCAAGTACTATGGAAAGTTTCCCCCCGTAAGAGACATCCAGAAGGAACTGTACCTTGGTTGTTCCAGCCGCCTCCTCGTTTCTCTCCCAGTTCCTGCTGATCATAGATCCCTTGGGTAACAACCATTCTCTCTGTGGCCACCCTGCCTGTGATGGATAAGGCGGGGGGTCCCCTTCACTGGCTGTACCAGCCTCTTTGTGTACGCAAGCCTGGGCTCACGGTGAACATCCTCAGTAGAGCCACATTCAGAAGATTTCTCTTATGGCCTTTGATTGACTCCAGTGACTGTTCCAAGGCTCTTGGCCAATTGAAGAGACCCTTCCCTGGTATTTCCTAAAAGTGTCACTTTTCAGCAAACAGCCAAGCCTCCTGATCGCCTCTGGACAGCTTGTTAGCTGGTCCTGGGTTGACTCATGGCAACAGTGATGCACTTGAACTTCTGAGTGATGATTTTACATAGCACAGTGCACGGAACTCAGGACCAGTCTCCGACCAGAGTCCCTACTGGGTTGTCCTGTTCCTTGTATGGCATGTTGTGTTGCTGTGGAGTTTACCTGCATTTCACGGACTCTGGTTCAACCAGACACAGGAATAATTTCCATCACAAAGTGAAGGAGTGCTGCAAAAGAGTCGGGTCTGCTCTGAGAATGGGCTCTGTCCCACAGAAGCTTCCCTGGGGTCTGACAACCTGAGCTGCGGTGACGACCTGCACAGATGGTGTTGGCAGCTGTGGGAACCAGGTGTAGATCTCAACCAGCTTCAGGAGGTCTGTCGTATTGTTAGGATGGCATGGACGCTCTCCAGAGAGGGGCGGGAAGAAAAGGGGAGTGGGCAGGGGTGCCAGCTGTCCCTCTGGTCTGCCTGGGTTGCCCCCACCCCATGCTGGCGATGTGACCTTCACGTCACCTGCATTAAAGCTGGGCTCTGTCAGCATCCCAGGCGGGACACGTCACAGGAGCTGGCCGGGGGTGACGGCGGGGGTGGGGCGGAGACAGAAGGTTACATTCTCATCAGAAGCACAGGAAATAGTAAACAAATATTCTCCTCTCCCCCTCCTGCCCCCTGTTTCAATTAGAGATGTAAATATATTCAAATGTTCTGCCGGATACACCCTAGGGTGGTGCTGGGAATGTGGTGCCGTGGGCAAGATGGGGAAAAAGAGCCACAAACCACCCACCCCCTCACAGCTTACAGACCCTCCCATAATAGAGTCACTAAAACATGTCGCTGCCCTAGGCAACCACCTGCTCTTCCTGTAAAATCCATCCCTGGCACGACTTAATTCAGCTCAGCCCGTGGACCCAGATCACAGGCAGAGGATCTCAGGTCAGGGCAAAAAACAGTTCAGATGCATCTACTGTAAAACAGAACATTCACCTCCAGACTAGACTGCTTTCGAGCTCTCGGGTTAAACCAGGGATATTTAGTTATTGGTGTCACTGTCATATTTTCTTTGGGATTAGAAATTCTAAATAACTGGTTAGGAAGAAGGAAAGAAAGAATGAGGTTTTATACCAGAAACAAATTTTAGCTCTTTTCCCTCCCTTTGGACCTCTTTTCCAATTTCCTTATTACTGTGTGTATCACGTGTCCATTCCGATGTTACCTGGTCCATCATTACACATTTTTTAAAAAATCCCTTTGAAAAAGAACAGTTCATTGCAGCAGTGTGTACAATAACCAGGTCATGAAAGCAACCGAAATGTCCATCAACAGATGAATGGGTAAAGACAATGTGGTACATATGTATAATGGAATATTACTCAGCCGTAAAAAGGAACAAAATTGGGTTACTTGTAGAGACATGGATGGACCTAGAGACTGTCATACAGAGTGAAGTGAGTCAGAAACAGAAGAACAAATATCGTATATTAATGCATATATACGGAATCTAGAAAAATGGTAGAGATGAACCAGTTTGCAAGGCAGAAATAGAGACACAGATGTCAAGAACAAACATACGGTCACCAAGGGGGGAAAGCAGGGGGTGGGGTGGGGTGGGATGAATTGGGAGATTGGGATTGCCATATATACATTAATAAGAAAAAATATCAAATTGTACACTTTAAATATATGCAGTTCATTGTATGTCAATTGAATCTGAATAAAAGTTTTGGGGAAAAAAAGAACAAAAATAAAGACGTCAAAGTGGTGGCGCTGTAGAGCGGTTTCCTGGTGTCCACGTATGTGTTCTACATCTGTGCACTGTGTGTGTTGTGTGTGTGTAGACCCCACTGCCATTTGTGGCGGCCAAGGCAACAGTACAAAGGCAGCTTTCATACCATTTGTGTACATACCACGAAGTCACCAATCAAGCTGACACACAGTTACATAAGACACATTCTGCCAGCCCACCTTGACACGCATGTCCTAAATAACGACCGGAAAGGGCGGGTTTGAACTGGGAATTCTCAGACTCCTCCAACTTCTGAGCTAGAACCAGGACAGGACTCCACAACCCAGCCCCTCACCTGCCCTCTTACGTTGGCCTTGGGTGTGTGGGTGGGCGCCCAGCCCGCACGTCCAGCTTCCATCCACTCCTCACAAACAGTGGTGACTCCTTGGGGCCGTGGGGACCCCACAGGAAGATGGATGAGAATGTGTTACAGGCCTTGGACATGAACTCAAGACTAGTTCCTCGGGATTTCCAGCTCGGGGTATGCAGGGCGTGGAGTCGAAAGGAAAGCATGGCTCCAGGGGCAGCTCCCCTCGGCCCGTTCGGCATCTTGCCCTTTGGAAGGACGAGGCCAGAGGAGGACCAGTGCGGGGGCTGTGTAAAGTTGAAGGCTCAGGACAGGGACATCCTTAGCCCAGGCAGAGGAGCGATGGCCGCATGGCCTGTCCTCGCCTGTTGGATCTTGTAAACTTGACTCTCAGAACAGCTCCGGCCTGGAGTCCTCACTCTGGCCACCCATCAAACTCATTAACTCATTTCATCCTCGCAACCCTGGCAGGGTGGGTGTCGTTCCAAGCAAGGGAAGGGAACGAGAGGAATTAGCTCCACAGATGTAAGTGCAGAGCAAGGGTGAGCCCCAGCCGTGCCTGAGAGGGGCCGCGCCTATGTTCTGTCCACCTCGTCCAGGAGTGGGGCACTTAGTAAACATTTCATTAAGATGGGAGAGGCAGCAATGAAAGCCCAAAGCTGAAGATTCTGCTAACAGTCTAGGGAGGAAGTCAAAATATTGGAGAGTCAGGAACAATGGATAAAGGAGGGGGAGGGGTTTGTAAATGATGCAGAAAAGTCAGAGAGGAGACGCCAGCACCCCTTAGAACAGCGAGGCCGCCTGGCGGGGGTGAAGGCGACCCCAGCCTCCTTTCCACCCGAGCAGCCCAGTCACCCACCGAGCTGTCCTCACACGGGCCCCGGCCGCAGCACTGCACCATCGGGCCTCACCCGTCCTCTTGTTTTCTGTTCCCAAACTCCTCGAGCCTGTGCTTTGAAGCTGAGGTCAGACACCTGTTTTGCAGATTATAACTGCGGCAGAAAGTGTTTTTTATGACCTCTGTAATGAGCCGATTTCTACAGGAGGCCTCCAAGTCCCCTCTGGAAATTTAACACCCTGAGCTCCAGGTCTTTCTGAAACGGCTTGTATTCTGATACGTGGATTTAGAGTCAAGTTCCAAACCCTGAAAGTCAGGGGCTGAAATGACAACACTTCCCAGTCCAAGAGCCTCCTTCCTCAGGGCAGGTTGGGTGGCGTTGCTATGGTAACCTCTAGCCAGTTTCAGATAGCTGCTGGTTACCTAGTGCATGACAATGGAGGAAAGATCGGGTTACAGGGCCAGCGCCGCGGGGGCGGGGGGGGGGGGGGTGTGGACTGAGTCTGAGAAAAGCCCATGTTCCCAGCAGGCAGGTTTCTGCAGTTGGGAGGGGAGATGCACAGCTACAGCACAAGTTTGCAAACATTATCACAAGCGTCCTCTGACCATCCCGCTGCAAGGATGCTTTCGTCTTCCAGAGGCCTTGAGTCCGTTTCCTACCCTGCACAGCCATTATCCTAAACTGTAAATGTCAGAAAGAAGAAATACAATCTGTGAAAGCTTTCTTTTGTGTCTGGATGGAAAAACAGACGTAGTGGCTGAGAAACGTCGCCTTCCCTTCCCATCTGCTGTGTGCCTAGCGGGCCTCAGCATCCCTGCAGAGCAGCTGAAGGAGCACCAGTGGGTGGAGCCGCCAGCAGACGCTGGGAATTCCAGGGAGGCGGGGGCAGGAACAGCAGAAGCACCTGGAGGTGCCCAGTGATGCAGTGGCCTCCTCGTTGTACGCCCACTGCCACAGCGCATATCTGGAGCAAAGAAAATGTTGTTCAGTCCTTCTTGTAAAATCCAGCTGTCTCAGAAAACTTAACACATTTAGGGTTGAACTATCCGGTTCAGAAACAGATCCATTCTTTGATTTTAAAAGACCACAAATTCTCTGTACTTGAAACATAATATCAATGCCGTGGTTATTGACTTGCACAAGATGCATGGGAAGGAACCCTGATTAAATGCAGTGGGAAAATGAGGACCTGCGTGTCGGTTGTTTACAGCATCATTACGTCATCCATTTGTCATCCTGCTGGATGATGAAATGTGTATATTAAAAAAAAATCCGGGATCATTGTGAAAGCAAAGTGATTGTTAATCAAGGGTCAAAGCAGAAACAGAGTCGCTTGGTTATGACGCATCTGGGTCAAAAACATTAAGAATCTTGAAACTGTGCCTTGATTATTTGATATTACATGATCATCGAGCACACAGTGTTGGCTAAATGCTTGCGTAGGACCTAACGGGCTGTGGGCTTGGGCTGCTCAGCCTCCCGGGGCCCCCTCCTCCGAGACAGAAAACGAAGGATTGTGTGTAGGTGATTTGCAACCTCCACTGTACACTGGAATTACCCGGGAAGTATTCTTTTTTTTTTTTTTTTTTTTTTTTTTTAGGGCTGTTTTTGTTACCCAAGTGGTGTCCATACAGTTATAGGGAGTTAAAATAAAGAGAAGTGAGAGTGGATCTTTTTTTTTTTTTGAAGATCATATCAGAGGCAGAAATGATATATCACAGATGAGAATAATACTGGCTGTCTCTTCAAATTTGTCCGGGAAGTATTCTTAACACACGTGAGGCAGGAGTGCCATCCCGGTCACATTGACTTAAAGTCTCTGGGAGTGAGACCCAGGCAGATGTACTTCTTATACGCTCTCCAGATATTTCTAATAGCATACAGGCTTCAGAACTACTGTACAACCAGCTAAACTCTTAAGATCTCTGTTCATTCTAAAATAACATGTCCTGTGGCAGTGGTTCCCACACTTGAGAACATCACACCAGAATCCCTGGTACCCGGCAGGTGGCTCAGGCAGCCCCTCTGAGTTCCTGACTCAGTTGCCTGGGTTTGGGGCCTGGTAACTCGAATTTCTAACCAGTTCTTTATGTGGCTCTTTGGGGACCAGACTTTGCAAATCTCTGCACGAAGGAATATTGACACACCAAGAAATGCCCATCGCCATGTGTGACACAACAATTTTGCAATTTAATAATATACGTGATAGTTTGATGTTGTAATTTCACAGCCTAATGACTTCCCGTGACAGAACCCCCCAGTGAAATGATTGGATTTCTGTAGTTGGTTCTTGATGACACAGCCCTGGGGGGGTGGGAAGGCGTCGTAACGTGTCCTGAGGGTGTACTCCCTGGAGGTGTCTGGCATACTGTCCATAAGCATCCCTGCTCAGGATTCACTGCATTACAATTGCTCAAGTCTTAACCCCAACCTGGCAGAGACATTCAGTTTTCCTGCCACGGTCTCCGCCCTTGCTCTTGCCTCACCCGTTGTTATGGCACTGGCTTGGAGGGCATAATAAAGCAAGATGTGCAGCCTCATGTGTGCCGTGTGCCGTCTTCCTAGTCCTCTCACTTCTGGGTACCGGGAAGCATCATCCTTTCCGGTTCCTGCTGTGGAGTGAGGGCCATGTGGCAGAGGTGGCCAGTGCGTGACCAGCTGTGTGTTCCTCTCAGGCTGAGCATCTGTCACCCAGGAAAGCACACCTTTCCTTCTGCTGCCTTCACAAGCAGTGTCCCTGCTCTCCCGGCCTCCCTTGCAGAACACACACTATGCTCTGTAAGAGGAGACCCCCACATGGTGGATGTGACCACACAGATTGAGAAATAAACTGACGACTTTTAAGCTTCTGAGACTCCTGGGCTGTTTATTACTGCAGCAGAACCGAGTGTATCCTGACACAGACTCTCTGAGGCTGGGCTGCCTTTGCCTGGATTCATGCCAACCAAGAACTATTCCAGTCCTGAGAATGCCCAGTGCACTGTCAATGCTTCTGCTCTTATCTCTTCCATGCGTCTGAGCTTCTGCCTTTTGGACCAGGGCTTGGACACTTGTTACTCTAAAAACCTGAGTACTCATTGGAGCTGCTTAGCTTTAAAACTATTTAATGTCAACAAGAGAACAGACAGCTCAAGTTCTAGTTTCTTAGCTTTCCCAGTTAACTTTTCTTCAAGTGTCACATGATAAGAGACATAGAAGAGACCTTCAGAAGAGTGGTGACCTTGATTTCAAAGGTCTATCAGGGTTTCAGTGGATGTCAGATTCCGAATTGTCTGGGGCCCCTGATTTGGTCCATTTCCTGTTTGCTGGTATGTGCCAGAAAAATCCTTCTTGTGGTGGTGACTATTGCCGCAGGGGCCTCCCCGCTACAGGGCCCTTCTCCATGGCTATTTCACTTACTGCAACTGGTTCTCTGAAGAAAAGCTAATTTGGAGGAAGAGTTATGTGTTTTTTCTTCACTGTAGCAAGGGTAAAATCTGTGCATTTTATATGGGGTCCATGCAAATGTCTGATGTCAACATTTCCCAAGTGTCTCCGAGGTATAAGACACAGAATTAAGAGCTGGACATGAGTCACTGGACCTTCTCAATACACTGGGAGACAGGAATAAGTACCGACCCCATTTCACAGATGAGGAAACTGAGCCCCAGAAAGGGCAGGCACGTTGTCTAAAGTTATAGAACCAGTAAACAGCAGGGGGGACGTTTGGCATCTGGGCCCCTTTGAACACCTTCAGTTAGATTTTTCTAAGGGCCTGTGTGGTGACCTGATACTTTGCAGATGTGGGGCAGAGACCCCACCTGGAGACCTAGTCGGTGGGAGAATTTCTGTCCTTAGCCACCCTTAACCGCTGGTACTGCTCTTTTGCTCTCCGTCACTAGAATGTTTAATTCAGAGATAACAGTGAGGGAGGACTTGACTACGTGAGCAGAAGAAAGGTTTATCCCGTTGCTTTTATATTCAGAATTGTTTATCATAGACAATGGGGAGAGCAGAGTGCCAAACTGACCAACTTCTCTAAGGGGCAGGCAGGACTGGATTCTCTTGGACATGCAGACATGGAAATAAAACCTACACTGTATCTGAATCTGAAGGTGTCCGTAAATAGCTAACATTCAAGCCACACGCCCACGTTTTTTTCTTTCACCAAGTGTTGCGTTTTCCTCATAAATTTACAAATAAATGGAGAATTCTTCATAAACTATGAAATCCAATTTCCGCAAGAGGTTTTAAAAGTGCGAAATACAGTCTTGGGCGTGGGAATTTAACGTTCTTTCCAAAGGCTGGAATCACTGAGCCTCGCCCCAAGCAGTTCTCAAAAGAATAGCCCACAGGACTGTTCTTGTTAGTGACCATCAGGGGCATGTTATTTTCTCTGGAGTCATTCTGTCTAATTCACTTTAGGTATCAGTAATGGGCACTTTCAAACGGTAGTCCAAATGGAAATGATGGTCCCTGCAGAGAGGCAGTAGGACAGAGCAGCCTGGCTAAAGCACAATTATCTTCATACACTCCTGATCCAAAGCTAATTTGCAAGGCTATATGTCTATTTTCATTTTCTCCGGAGATAATCCCATAAGACAAAGCTTCCACACTGGGAGAAAATTCTACACTGGAGGCGGAAGGGCCCAGCTGTGCACAGAGGATTTGCCACGGGGATGGCAGTCCCCACGTCAGGCCTCCTCTCTCCCAAGCCCCCAAATCCCACAAAGCAGAGGAGGAAGCCCAAACACTCTTTACCTGTTTCCCAGGCAAACTAGAAGACAGCTGGCCAATTTTCAGCTTCCAATTGGGTAATTCATTAGAGAAACAAAATGAATGCTTGTGAAATTCACAAGGCAGTCGGAGGATTTTTTCATCTAACTTAATTTCTACAAAATGGAAATAAATACAGATATACTGAAGATCTTAAAAAAAAGAAAAAGATTGGAGTAAGAGTTTGGAGAAAGGGGAAGACATCAATTTCTTTGTCCTGAACCAAAGGGGAAAATAAAAATTGGTTTGAATTTTTGTCTCTGAAAACTTGCGTTTTACATAACAAGTTTGGGTTTATTTGGAGAAGGGAATCACTTTTTTAAATACGTATTTTATTTTGTTTACAGTTTCTTCCTTTGTTTCAAAATGTGCCAATCACTTGCTAAATGAATATTATCTGTCTTGGTTTACCTTTGAGTATAAAGGTCTTCCCGCCCTATAATCCCATAGTAATGCCTGTAAAGATAAGGCCTGGGGTGGAAGATGAGGTCTTAGGCTGTATCACATTTGGGACTTCCCTGGTGGTCCAGTGGTTAGGAGTCTGTGCTTCCACTGTAGGGAACATGGGTTTGATCCCTGGTTGGGGAACTAAGATCCCACATGCTGTGCAGTGCAGCCAAAAAAAAAAAAAGGGTATAAAGAGAACTTGAAAACTCGAGTGCTGAGAAGGTGAAAAGGGCCATAGAAGCTCCCACGAGGGGTGACTTACTCCAGTTCTGCAGTCAGAGGAGGCTTCCTGGAGGTGAGGGCACTTGGTCCCTCAGGGTTTCCATATTTGCGGTGGTCATGAGATGCAAGGAAAATGTAAGACATTTGTAAAGCATTGCCCTGGTACATATTAAGTCCTTAGTGATGGTTGTAGCTATTAATTAAATATTCAGTAAACATGTGGTACTAATGTGGGAGAATTTCCCACACTCTACCGTGAAGATGATCCAGGGCTTTTCTCTAATACAGAATCTGGTCTAGTTTCACCTTGTTTTGTTTTCCACAGACCGTGTTGCAGAGAAGGGGAGGTTTGCTTAATTATAGAGATGTGTGCAATTTGGGCTGGTGGTTAAACATGCCCTAGAGTGGGGCTCCTACCAAAGTTTACAATTATCTCAACACAATATTTACCTTATCGGGGGAGCTATGCTGTTTGCCTGCTCCTCCAGGGAGATCTCCTATGGAGTCAAACTCAAAACTGTCAAGGCAAATGTGAGCTCTTCAGAGCGCAGTGCTCTGGAGCTAGGAGTGGTGGGAATCACAGGGTCTCCTTCGAGATCCCCCTCTTCACAATAACGTGGTCTCACCTGGCGTGTCTGATAGGTTGCTTCCAGCAGGTGGCCTTGGCACCTACACATTTTTCTTCCATGTTATGTCAGTGTGTGGCATGGCTGGTAATGCCCTGATCATTTTCTTCTGCTCTGAACAACTGAAACTTTCTGAAAACACTACCAAGAGGTAACTGTATTGACTGTTTTTTATTATTTTCATAGTTGATCATTTTACCTTATCCAAGTATTTTCCCATCATCCACTTAACCGAGTGTGATATAAATGCAGTCTTAGGATAAGGATCCCCCAGCAGATCATAATCAGGGCCAGTGTGACATTACCTGAGCATGAGGTTGACAAAACCATAGCCGCAGCCCACCCTTTAATATTGACTGGATCTATAAGCAGGGTTCTATACTTGTTATACAAAAGCAACTAAGACCTCTAACTTTTCACCCAACTTCTGAATTACTTTAAGATGGAGGGGCCCAAACATCCCATTGCTGTTCTCTTTATCTATAATATGGAGTTACCTTATATGATGATGAGATGCTGAACTAAGATGTGAATGGTGACCGTGGATGCTTAGGTGGGTCTTACATAGGTCTACAACCTGCCAGCCCCCTGGTGGACGCTTGGAAGAAAGGACCTCTCAGTGGGGGCCCAGCTGTGGAGGAAACAAGGAAGTATGCCAGCATCATACTTCTCTGGGAGAACTTAAAACCTGGATGAGAAGAGGAATCAAGATGACGGACTAGGAGGATGTGCACTCACTCCCTCTTGCAAGAGCACCAGAATTACAACTAACTGCTGAACAATCACCAACAGAAAGACACTGGAACTCACCAAAAAACACACCCCACATCCAGAGACAAAGGAGAAGCCACAATGAGATGGCAGGAGGGGCCCAATCGTGTTAAAATCAAATCCCATAAATGCTGGGTGGGTGACTCACAAGCTGGAGAACAGTTATACCACAGAAGCCACCCACTACAGTAAGAGTTCTGAGGCCCATGTCAGGCTTCCTAACCTGGGGGTCCAGCAATGGGAGGAGGAGTCTCCAGAGAATCAGACTTTGAAAGCCAGCAGGATTTGATTGCAGGACCTCAACAGGATTGGGGGAAATGGAGACTTCACTCTTGGAGGGCACACAAAAAAGTGTGCTCACCAGGCCCCAGGGGAAGGAGTAGTGACCCTATAGGAGACTGAAACAGACCTACCTGCTGGTGTTAGAGGGTTGCCTGCAGAGGTGGGGGCAGCTGTGGCTCACCGTGGGAACAGGGGCACTGGCAGCAGAGATTCTGGGAAGTGCTCACTGGCATGAGCCCTCCCAGAGTCTGCCATTAGCCCCGCCAAAGAGCCTGTAAGCTCCAGTACTGGGTTGCCTCAGGCCAAACAACCAGCAAGGTGGGAACATAGCCCCACTCACTGGCAGACAAGCAGATTAAAATTTCACTGAGCCCTGCCCACCAAATCAGATTAAAGTTTTACTGAGCTCTGCCCACCCAGCCCAACCCACCATCAGTCCCTCCCATCAGGAAACACCCATGAGCCTCCTAGATAGTTTCCTCCACAAGAGGGCAGACAGCAGTATCAAGCAGTATCAGCAGTATTTCGTCCTGTGGAACTGAAAATCACAAGACAGAAAATGAAATGCAAAAGACTTTGTACCAGATGAAGGGACAAGATAAAACCCCAGAGAAACAACTAAATGAAGAGGAGATAGGCACCCTTCCAGAAAAAGAATTCAGAATAATGATGGTGAAGATGATCCAGGACTTTGAAAGAAGACTGGATGTAAAGATCAAAAAGTTGCAAGAAAAGTTTACCAAAGACCTAGAAGAATTAAAGAGCAAACAAACAAAGATATGCAACACAATAACTGAAATGAAAAATACACTAGAAGGAACCAACAGCAGATTAACTGAGGCAAAAGGGAGAATAAGTGAGCTGGAAGACAGAATGGTGATAATCACTCATGTGGAAAAGAATAAAGAAAAAAGAATGAAAAGAACTGAAGACAGCCTAAGAGACTTTTGGGACAATGTTAAATGCACCAACATTCACATTATAGGGGTCCCAGAAGGAGAAAAGATAGAGAGAGGACCCGAGAAAATACTGGAAGAGATTATAGCTGAAAACTTCCCTAACATGGGAAAGGAAATAGCTACCCAAGTCCAGGAAGCACAGAGAGTCCCAGGCAGGATAAACCCAAGGAGAAACATGCCAAGATGTATAGTAGTCAAATTGACAAAAATTAAAGACAAATATTAAAAGCAACAAGGGAAAAATGACAAATAACATGCAAGGAGACTACCATAAGGGTATCAGCAGATTTCTCAGCAGAAACTCTGCAAGCCAGAAGGGAGTGGCACAATATATTTAAAGTGATGAAAGGGAGGAACCTACAACCAAGAATACTCTACCCATCAAGGATCTCATTCAGATTCGACAGAGAAATCAAAAGCTTTACAGACAAGCAACAGCTAAGAGAATTCAGCACCGCCAAACCAGCCCTACAACAAATGCTAATGGAACTTCTTTTAGCGGGAAACATAAGAGAAGAAAAGGACCTACAAAAACATAAACAAAACAAATAAGAAAATGGTCATAGGAACATACATATCAATAATTACCTTGAATGTAAATGAACGAAATGCAGCAACCAAAAGACACAGACTGGCTGAATGGATACAAAAACAAGACCCATATATATATGCTGTCTACAAGAGACCCACTTCAGACCTAGGGACACATACAGACTGAAAGTGAGGGGATAGAAAAAGATATTCCATGCAAATGGAAATCAAAAGAAAGCTGGAGTAGTGACACTCATATCAGATAAAATCGACTTTAAAATAAAAAATGTTACAAAAGAAAAAAGACACCACATAAAGATCGAGGGATCAATACAAGAAGAAGAGAGAACAGTTATAAATATATATGCACCCAATATAGGAGCACCTCAATGCATAAGGCAACTGCTAACAACTACGAAAGAGGAAATTGACAGTAACAAAATAATCATGGGGGGCTTTAACGCCCCACTTGCACCAATGGACACATCATCCACACAGAAAATTAATAAGGAAACACAAGCTTTAAAGGACACAATAAAATCAGCTTGATTTAATAGATATCTACAGGACATTACATCCAAAAACAGCAGATTACGCATTCTTCTGAAGTGCACATGGAACATTCTCCAGGATAGATCACATTTTGGGTCATAAATCAAGCCTTGGTAAATTCAAGAAAATTGAAATTGTATCAAGCATCTTTTCTGACCACAACACTATGAGATTAGAAAACAATTACAAGAAAAAAAGTGTGAAAAACACAAACACATAGAGGCTAAACAATACGCTACTGAATAACCAAGAGATCACTGAAGAAATCAAAGAGGAAATCAAAAAATACCTAGAGACAAATGACAATGAAAACACAACGATCCAAAACTATGGGATGCAGCAAAAGCAGTTCTAATAGGGAAGTTTATAGCAATACAATCCTACCTCAAGAAACAAGAAAAATGCCAAATAAACAATCTAACCCTGCACCTAAAGAAACTACAGGAAGAAGAGCAAACAATACCCAAAGTTAGTAGGCAGAGAGAAAACATAAAGATCAGAGCAGAAATAAATGAAATAGAAACAAAGAAAACAATAGCAAAAATCAATAAAACTAAATGCTGGTTCTTTGAGAAGGTAAATAAAATCGACAAACCTCTAACAAGACTCATCAAGAAAAAGAGGGAGAGGACTCAAATCCATAAAATTAGAAATGAAACACGAGAAGTTACAATGGACACCACAGAAATAAAAAGCACCATAAGAGACTACTACAGGAAATTATATGCCAATAAAATGGACAACCTGGATGAAATGGACAGATTCTTAGAAAGGTATAACCTTCCAAGACTGAAGCAGGAAGATATAGAAAATATGAGCAGACCAATCACAAGTAATGAAATTGAAACTGTGATTAAAAATCTCCCAACAAACAAGAGTCCAGGACCAGATGGATTCACAGGTGAATTTTATCAAACATTTAGAGAAGAGCTAACACCCATCCTTCTCAAACTCTTCCAAAACATTGCAGAGGAAGGAACACTCCCAAACTCATTTGATGAGGCCACCATCACCTTGATACCAGAACCAGACAAAGATACTACAAAAAAAGAAAATTACAGACTAATATCACTAATGAATTTAGATGGAAAAGTCCTCAACAAAATACTAACTAACAGAATCCAACAACACGTTAAAAGGATCATACACCATGATCAAGTGGGGTTTCTCTCTAGAATGCAAGGATTGTTCAATATATGCAAATCAATCAATGTGATACACCATATTAACAAACTGAAGGGTAAAAACCACATGATCATCTCAATAGATGCAGGAAAAGCTTTTGACACAACTCAACATCCATTTATGATAAAAACTCTCCAGAAGGTGGGCATAGAGGGAACCTACCTCAACATAATAAAGGCCATATATGACAAACCCACAGCAAACATTATTCTCAATGGTGAAAAACTGAAAACATTCCCTGTAAGATCAGGAACAAGACAAAGATGTCCACTCCCACCACTACTATTCAACATAGTTTTGGAAGTCCTTGCCACAGCAATCAGAGAAGAAAAAGAAATAAAAGCAATCCAAATTGGAAAAGAAGAAGTAAAACTGTCACTGTTCACAGATGACATGATACTATACATAGAAAATCCTAAAGATGCCACCAGAAAACTACCTGAGCTAATCAATGAAATTGGTAAAGTTGCAGGATACAAAATTAACACACAGAAATCTCTTGCATTTCTATACACTAACAATGAAAATCAGAAAGAGAAATTAAGGAAACAATCCTATTCACCATTGAAACAAAAAGAATAAAATACCTAGGAATAAACCTAACCAAGGAGGTAAAAGACCTGTACTCAGAAAACTATAAGATACTAATGAAAGAAATCAAAGACAACACAAACAGATGGGGGGACATACCATGTTCTTGGATTGCAAGAATTAACATTGTGAAAATGACTATACTACTGAAAGCAATTTACAGATTGAATGCAATCCCGATCAAATTACCAATGGCATTTTTCACAGAACTAGAACAAGAAATTTTAGGATTTGTATGGAAACACAAAAAACCCCAAATAGCCAAATCAATCTTGAGAAGAAAAGAGGGAGTTGCTGGAATCAGGCTTCCTGACTTCAGGCTATATTACAAGGCTACAGTGGTCAAGACAGTATGGTACTGGCACAAAAATAGAAATATAGGTCAATGGAACAGGACAGAAAGCCCAGAGATAAACTATGGTCAACTAATCTATGACCAAGGAGGCAAGGATATACAATGGAGAAAAGGCAGACTCTTCAATAAGTGGTGCTGGGAAAACTGGACAGCTACATGTAAAAGAATGAAATTAGAACACTTCCTAACACCATACACAAAAATAAACTCCAAATGCATTGAAGACCTAAATGTAAGGCCAGACACTATAAAACTCCTAGAGGAATATATAGGAAGAACACTCTTCAATGTAAATAACAGCAAGATCTTTTCTGATCCACTCCCTAGAATAATGGAAATAAAAACAAAAATAAACAAGTGGGACCTAATGAAACTTCAAAGCTTCTGCACAGCAAAGGAAACTATAAGCAAGATGAAAAGACAACCCTCAGGATGGGAGAAAATATTTGCAAATGAATCAACAGACAAAGGATTCATCTCCAGAATATATAAACAGTTTATCCAACTCAATATCAAAGAAACAAACAACCCAGTCAAAACATGGGCAGAAGACCTAAATAGGCATTTCTCCAGAGAAGACATACTGATGGCCAAGAGGCACATGAAAAGCTGCTCAACATCACTAATTATTAGAGAAATGCAAATCAAAGCTACAATGAGGTATCACCTCACACTGGTCAGAATGGGCATCATCAGAAAATCTACAAACAGTAAATGCTGGAGAGGGTGTGGAGAAAAGGGAACGCTCTTGCACTGTTGGTGGGAATGTAAATTGATACAGCCACTGTGGAGAACAGTATGGAGGTTCCTTGCAAAACTAAAAAGAGAGTTACCATATGACCCCGCAATCCCACTGCTGGGCATATACCCAGAGAACACCATAATTCAGAAAGACACATGCACTCCAATGTTCATTGCAGCACTATTTACAATTGCCAGGATATGGAAGCAACCTAAATGTCCACCAACAGATGAATGGATAAAGAAGATGTGGCACATATATACAATGGAATATTACTCAGCTGTAAAAAGGAATGAAACTGGAACATTTGTAGAGACATGGATGGACCTAGAGACTGTCATACAGAGTGAAGTGAGTCAGAAAGAGAAAAACAAGCATCGTATATTAACACACATAGGCAGAATCTAGAAAAATGGTAGAAATCAACCAGTTTGCAAGGCAGAAACAGTGACACAGATGTAGAGTACAAACATATGGACACCAAGTGGGGAAAGCAGGGAGGGTTGGGGGGGAGTGAATTGGGAGGTTGGGATACCAAATTGTACACTCTAAATATATGCAGTTTATTGTATGTTAACTGTATCTCAATAAAAGTTCTTCAAAAAAGAAAAACTGGATGAGAAGATTTATGGGCAAGAAGTAATTAGAGAACAATACAATTTAGTAGATAGTCAAGCACTTAACCAACCAGTTATAAGACATTTAATGAGCACTGAACAAGAGAAGAGCTTTTTTGAAAGAAAGCAAAAATTGATTTGGATTTGAAATAGTTTTATTCCATATACATTAATTTTTGGCAAATCACTTTTAGCAAAGCTACATACATTTTTTAAAAATTTATTTTAGTTTTTATTTATTGGCTGTGTTGGGTCTTCGTTGTTGCGTGCAGGCTTTCTGTAGTTGCAGTGATCGGGGGCCACTCTTCATTGCAGTGTGTGGGCTTCTCATTGTGGTGGCTTCTCCTGTTGCGGAGCACAGGTTCTAGGCACACAGGCTTCAGTATTTGCGGCATGAAGTCTCAGTAGTTGTGGTGCCCCAGCTTAGTTGCTCTGTGGCATGTGGGATCTTCCTGACCAGGGCTCCAACCCGTGTCCCCTGCATTGGCAGGCGGATTCTCAACCACTACGCCACCAGGGAAGCCCTACATACATTTTTAATAATTAATATAATATATGTCAGCACTGCCAAAAATTATTTGACAAAAATTTATATGTGTGTGTTTTGTGTGTGTGTGTATGTATGTGTGTGTGTGTCTAGATTTGCCCAATATTATTGTGCACAAAATACAATAGAAGATAAGACATACAACACTGTTATTTAAGGTACTTTGTTACACACACACACACACACACACACCCCAACCCTATACACATCCTTCCCTCCCTTTGGTACCTCCCATCTCAGAACACCATCCTTTTAGTTTCTCGTCTTTGACCTCTCCTTTTTCCCACACTCCACAGCCAATCCATCAGAAGTTAATATGGCTCTACCTGCACCGCATATCCAGAATCTGACCTCGTCACCTCCACCGTGAGCACCCTGCTCTAAGCTTCCATCACGGCTCAGGAAGGTCATTGCCGGAGCCTCCTCACTGGGCTCCCAGTGTCCACCCTGACCCTTCTACAGAACATGCTCAACACCACGATCACTTTGAAATGTGTCAGCACGTGCCCATTCCTCTGCTCAAAACCCTCCAGTGGGTCTCCATTCCTCTCTGAAACCAGAGTCCCGACTAACATTTAAGCCCCTGTGTTTCTACCTCTGTCGAGTCCTTTAAACCTCACGAGCTTCCTTGCAGGTTTCTAAACCCAGCACTAGCCTCCCTTGTGCTTGCTTCTCTCTCTGCTTGGAAATTCTCCCAAACATCACCTTTCCATTGAGGCGACTACTTAAAGTTGCAAGTCCTCACCCCTGCCCCTGGGACTGTCACTGTCACTCTCCGGGTTTCATTTTTTTTTGCTGGCATTTCTCAGCGTCTGACAAATTGCATAAACCGTAGCAACACTTCAGTGCTATCTGATTCCTGAGTTGGGGTTCCGAATAGCAGGATATAAGGCATTATCAGAATTTATTTGTGCCTGAATTTCAGCTAGCAAGTAACATGAATTTGGATAACGAGAGATGTATCCAAATAGTTACCTGTAGGTGTGCAGTACCAGAGTTTGGAAAGCCAGGGATCTTTGTAAATTCACTTATTTACTTTGTTTAGTGTTCTCCCTACGTCAGAATGTAAATGCGTGGATTTTGCCTGTTTTGCTTACAAGAGTATCTTCAAGAACAGCACCTACGCAAAGCAGACATTCAACAGATGAATGTTGGCTGACCGAGGTAAGGGAGGAAGGGGAAAAAATAGAGACATACACTAAACATAGATGCAAGTGAGGGTAGGTGGAGAGGGCGTGGAGTCAGAACCGGTAACACCATACATCTCCTCCAACTCTAAAACATCAGCATTTAATGTTGCTGGCCCTATGATTTCCAAACAAATGGCAATTCTGGTCCCAAGACCAAGTGTGAAGCATAATTGCCATTTGAGGCCTCAAGTCATCTCTGCCTAACTCCTCTCGCTTTGGAGGGTTCCAGGTCGTGAACCCCATCCCCTGAAAGTAGACATTTTTCTTCTGCAGCCACCCTTGAAGCAGTGTGCCTGTGTACCCCCACCCGCAACCCCGGGTCCTCCATAAGATGCTCCTATCTCACATACTGATTGTAAAGCTTGCCAACAGAGCAAAAGGCCCCTGCGTGGTCCTCTGTCCCCAGAGATTCTGAGAGAGGCTGTGTCTCTGGCACCAACTCCGCTGGCTGCAGCAGCAGAAGCGAGTGTCTGCATCAGGCCAGCTCTGCGATGTAGTTGCAGCCCTTACGGGATCTCAGGGTTACCCTCTTAAAGCAGCTCTCACGATGATTTTTTTGAGCTACTGAATTTTCTTTAATAAACTTATTTCTTTGGGGCTTAAAATAAACAGAGGAGGGTTTTGGCTTTTGCAAGTTGGTACCAGATCTTGGAGGGAGAAGTTTTGGTTTCTAGGATACTTCCTGTTTCCTCTGGTAGAAAAGGATGGGATTCAAAGTTCCTGGTAGATTGGTCTTTTAATTGCGCTTTGAAACTTTTGGGGGGGGGGGGGGCGGGGGGGCAGGAGGATGAGGTGGGATGAATTGGGCAATTGGGATTGCCATATATAGGTGGCTAATAAGAAAAAATATCAAATTGTACACTTTAAATATATGCAGTTCACTGTATGTCAATTATGTCTCAATAAAAGTTATTAAAAAATAAATTAAAAGAAACTTTTAAAGTTGAATTGCTTGAATTCTTTTATAAATTATTTAACTGTGAAACAGTTCATCTAGACCACAGTTCCTCAAGCTCAGGACTACTGAGGTCTTGGGCTGGATCATCCTCTGTTGTGGGGGATTCTGTTCACTGCAGGATGTCTCCCAACATCTCTAGTTTCTACCCACGAGAGGCCAGGAGCATCCTTCCCCGTCCAAGACAACAAAAATGTCTCCAGACACTGTCTGTCCAGTGGCCCCCAAGGCCAAAATCATCCCCTAGTTGAGAACTTCTAACCCAGAGGCTCTTGAATTATTCTACGTGTATTTACTTGTCATGCGAGGAATCCACAGTTAAGGGCTGAGCCACATACAGTGCTGCCTCCTTATTCCCAGGTGATACTTTCCAAGGCCCCCAGCGGATGCCTGAAACCATGGATGGTCCCAAACCCTATACATGCTATGTCTTTTCCTATACACACATACCTATGATAAAGTTTAATTTATAAATGAGACACAATAAGACATGAACAACAATATAATAATAAAATAGAACAATTATAACAACATACTGTAATAAAAGTTATCTGAATGTGGTCTCTCTCTCTCTTTCCCAAAACAACTTATTGCACAAATTCCATGCCTTTTCCATCTTAGCTAAGCACTTATCATGCACTGTGGCTGTAACTTCTGCAGTTTGAGGTATGACAGCAAAACTAGCAAGAATTTCTTCTTCCCAATTTCATGCACCAAAGACTCGTTCTTACTGTAGATCTTAGCTATCTTGGCATACTGATTTTTTCCCTTTCCTTATGAAATTGAGAACTTTGACTTTTTCACTTAAAGGAAGCATTTCACAGCTTCTCTTTGGCGAATCCAAGTTGCCAAAATCACTGGGCTTTGGGACCATTTTTAATTAAAATCAGGGTCATGTGAACGCAAGCCCTGTGATACGCGAGAGTAGATCTGATGACCGAGGGGCTACTGAGTGAGGAACGGGAGGGACACGCCTGGTAAAGGGCAGATCCACGTCCCGGGCGGGATGGAGCAGGATGGTGTGAGATTTCATCACACTACTCAGAACCGTGTGCAGTTTAAAACTTACGAATTGTTCATTTCTAGAATTTCCCACTTAATATGTTTGGACTGCAATTGGCTATAGGGAATCAAAACTGCAGGAAGCGAAACCAAGGGTGAGCGGGGACGACTATATGATTTTTCTTTGGACCTGAAACTCGGAAACAGTGGTTTTAGTCCAATGTACTCCTTATTGCTGCATGAAAAATAAAACAGAACAGTTACTTTGAATCATAAACACTGTACATTGTTTCATTGCTAAGATATGTATGATTTAGTCACTTCTCTGTTATTAGAAATGCCGTAATTTTATACCATATATCATTTCTTGAAATGACTTGACTGTCTAAAGCTCAAATCAGTGATGACACATTTGGAAAAGTAAATCATTGTGGATAAGTAGTTATATTTTATGTTTTCTCCCCCCAGTCAAACTTTGTTTTCTGTCAACCGATTCTTACTTAGGCCCTAATGCTCTGCTGTTTTCACCTTCATGGTGTGTTTTGTAGTATCTGTCACTCTGTGTTTTACATTTCCTAGATGTCTTATTAAAGCCATTTATTTGTAATAATAAGGTGAGCAAGAGATTTATAGCAGTCTCATTTTCTTAAATATTATAAACACATATTACAAACCTAATACACCACAAACAGAATTTTGATTCGTGGAAAATCTATCATTAACACAAAAGAATTACTAATTTTCCAGCACAGCTACTAAGATAGGTTATGGCCGACAGCAATTTCAAAAGCTTAAAAAAAAATTAAGAAAACTATTATTGATATTATAAATAATTGATTATCATTTATTACAAAATAATTACCTTTAAGCAATTATCACAGTTAACAAGTGATTGCTTTAGGATTATTGCTGAATTACTATCAAGCAGCAAAGTACATATGGCATATGAAATTCATTGTTTATTATTATTTTTACAAGCACAGATGGCTTAGTACAATCAGGAAGACTAATGGAGAGTAATCTTTTTTAATGTAATTACCACACGACTATGTCAAATGATTTTTTTTGTTTTGCTAACATTATAATGTTATTTTAATTACAATGCTAAGGACAGTAATTTTCGCCACCTAACTGGCCCAAAAGGGGAAGAGATATTCAAGATATTTTTAAAACTTGATTATAAAACTTTCATATGAATTAAAATAAATATGAATCACTTTGGTACATCTAACCTTGCTTTTATCTTAGCCGAAAAAAAATGCATTTAAAAAATCTTATAACTCAGTGACAGTTCAGTGTATCTTCAAACTCTAATGGCCTGTAGCAAAATAATAAAATACCTATTATGGATGTGCGTGTAGTTTCAGAAATAATGGGGATGAGAAGGAAAGAGAGTAACAGTGATGACTGATAGTACCGTAGATAATTCAGAGTTCTGCAGGTCTTTGTTAGACCTGTACAGCTATTCATAAAGATAACATGTGATTCCGCATCACTTTGTACATACAGGACTGATAATATGGAAATATGGCTGTAGGATGGAGGGATGACTTTCCTGTCGGGGGATTTCTGCACCACCAATGTCTCCCTCCAAGACTCTGAAGCCCACTTGCAATTCCCATAACAAAACCCAACAGCAACTTTGTCCAGATTTAAGCAAATCCAAATGTGGGCAGAAAATAAGCTGGTCCAGGAGTGAGCACCTCCGGCTCTCGGGACGAGCACGGTTTCCCAGGAGAGCTGGTTCACAGCAAGTCTCTCCCTCAAGCCTGGCGGATGTAGGGACTGAGTTTCAGGGGAGACCCCTTCTCTTTGGGGGGATCAGCAGCCTTGTGAGAAAAACACAAACGGTCGCCGACTTCTCGTCGGTTGTTGGAAGATCCATTTGGTCAAACGGAATAGCCAGCTGGAGGCCTGGCTCTCGTGTCTGGTCAGCATCACTGCTTTGGCCACAGATGGTTGCAGGATGGTGGCACACATGCCCTTCCCGACTCCAGCACCGTCAGCACCGTTGCCTCCTGACGTGGCTGTCTCCTGACGTGACGCTCAGCTCTCTCACGGCTCCCCGGGCGCCTCCGGAACAGATGCTGAGGGTTCTCCCTGGGGTGGCAAACGCCATCCATCCCAACCCCGGGGTTGCGGGGGAGCTGCTCGGAAGGTGCTCTCGAGTCCCAGGACCCAGCTGTGTTGGGATCCGAAGTCTGATTTCCAGTGCACCGTTGAGACCTAGTGTGGATTCTCTAAAGCTTCTCTCTCCCAGGTGGACACATCCCAGTCCTAAGGCAATGCCCAGA